>NC_045154.1:28216799-28346799 GCF_900700415.2 Clupea harengus
CGCCAAGCCTTCTGCATTACTACAGACAGAGGAAAAAAGGGGGTGTTGTACTTCTGTTTTCACATAAGCATTGCTGAAATACTGAATTTATGGTCCTTAAAACTTAATTAGTTGACATATATGGGTATTAATTTGCCTTAACAGATGTTGTAATGAGAGGGTTGAATAACTTTACAAAATAAAGTGACTGATTACTTTCTTTTGAGTTGATAGTTGGTTCCATTAAAATGTCATCAAGCAACAACACTTTGGCCTGAAGGGGAGGTGCGGCGTAGCTCTTACTAGCATCGGCTGGGCGGAGATGATCAGAGTCGCATGTGAAAAAGGTCTGGTGGTCCTGCGCCGAGAGATTCATGTCATAGTATGTGAGAGGCTCTCGACCTGTCACCCACGTGTACCTGCCAAACACACACACACACACAGGTAAGGATTCTTACAAACATTTCAAAATAAAATATATGTACTGTGGATAGTAGGACCAACAAATACAACTCACCTGTTGTACTCTGCTCCTCGAAATAAGTTAAGTGGATTTCTCCATACTTTACATTCTGGTGGAGAGATCAGGCAGATAGAGGGATTTACTCTCACAGTCGCATTGTATGCTGTGTGTGGCTATTTTTAGATCACTTAGGGCTTGCATTCACAACAGTCTTTGGAAGACGAGAGAGCTGATCCTATCTAGTCAGCACACATTTTTTTTTATCTCACAGACGCATCTAGAATATGGATTGAGAGTTTGGTTCTGGGGTTAACATTCCTGTGTTGGAACGTATTTGATGAATGAGGGCCATGGGCGGTCTCTCACCTGACACACTCTGTCGGTTGGAGTCTGCATCTCCGTTACTGGTGTTGGTGTTGGTGGGGGTGCTATTGTCCACACCGCCCAGCAGAGGGCGCAGGTGGCTCACTGACACCTGCTCGATGAAGGAAGTGCCATACTTCCTGAAGTACCACCACTCAAATATCTGCACACAAAAGATGGAGGACGTCGCGGTCAGGCTTTACGGCGTTTTTGGCGGGTGTTAACGTCGAGTAGACAAGCAACCCACTTATGCAGCTTGCAGCTTCACAGCTTCACTTTTGGAATATTTTAACGGCACGGTTAGCACTGGAGGAAAAACAAGCTATTCTCTCTTTCACAGCCAGAATGAGAGCAAGTGCTTATACCAAAAATGTTGCATCTGCATTCTATGGTTACTGACAGTAATAGAACATCATTATCTATCTTTGTCAATCAGGAAGAGGACTGTAGAGCTACTACTCGCTGTTTGAGGTCACGCTCTACTGACCCCTTTATCTAACCAAACAACCCCTCGTACACAATAAGTAAACCCTTTTTATATGAACAATTTATATGAACTTTCCTTACCAATATGAGGCCCGAAATCAAGGAAGACGTCCCCGTCAAAGCCACGTAAAACTTGGGCGTCAGAGTATTCAGGAACATGCTTACTGTGGATGGAACACAAGCAGGGAAAGAGGAAGTGAAGAGAATGTAAGTTCTTCAATATTATAAGTAAACAAAAAAACACACACACACACACACACACACACACACACACACACACACACACACACACACACACACACACACACACGAAATGGAGCTGAGGCAGGAAGACAAGAGAGGAGCATTCAGATGGCAATGCAGACATATATAAACACAAACATACTGCAAATAGGCAAATAGACAGCAGCCCCAATACAGCACCTCTTCTTTTCAATGCAATAGCTTAACCAGAATTAAAAAGGAACAGCATGCAATATATTTACTGTACTAAATCATAATATGACCATGATATATGTCATCAGAGCTTAAGGTAACACACTAACATGGCTTCTCCGACAACAATGCTACAGCCAGTATGTTCTCCTTTGAAAATGGAATGTGTTTGTGTTTTGGCCTGTGCGGTTCCGCCCACTGCCCATTTCCCAGTACCATTTCGACACCCCGGGTTGCCAAATATGAAACAAATTGGCAGGCCAACAGCAAGAAAATCCCACCAGCCCTCATTGGCTTTACTTGACACCCGTGATGGTATTTCATAAAGGAGATCTGCATTGGGCTGCAACAGGGAAGAACAGTAGACTACTACTCCGAAATAAATGTGTCCTCAACCTGGCAACCCACATGCGTTTCGATTCTGGTAAGCAGGGTGAGGGGAGACCATTCTCTCCAATATTTCATTTTCATTTAAAAGCTTGCCGTCAGTGTTACATATAGTTACCTTAATTTGCATTGCACAAAAGTACATTTTTACAATGTGATGCGAATTGGGTATTGATGATACACTGACACTTAGGCCACCCTGGTCACATGACAGAGGAGATCTGGGAGGTGAAGCGGCAGGGGCAGCACACACACATCCAAGTCAGCTGAGACTGAGAAAACACATGTAGCGTGTACATGAGAGTGTGTGTGTGTGTGTGTAACGTTAGGCTCCTCTGTGCATGCGTGTGTGTGTGTGTGTGTGTGTGTGTGTGTGTGTGTGTGTGTGTGTGTGTGTGTGTGTGTGTGTGTGTGTGAGAAGAGGTGGCAGGTGAGCGTGCCACAGCAGTACAAAGCCATCAGTGAGAGGAGTGAATGGAAAAAGAGAGAGGGGGGAGATGAGGAGAGAGAGAGAGAGAGAGAGAGAGAGCAGAGGGGAGGGGAGAAAGTGAGGGGGGTTGGGCAGAGAGGGCTGCACAGGCCCTGCAGACAGAGCGGCCGGTGCTCTAGAGGCAGCTGGGCCCCATTCAGCCAGCTGGAGTACCGCTCTCGCCCTGAGAGTCCCATTCACACTCCCTCAATCACTCCCTCTCCAGCACACCAACACACCAGCACACGGCACACGGCGCAGAGCAGGGAAGACGAGAAGAGAGAAAAAAAAGAAGGAACATAATGATGATAATTAACAAAGAAAACCATTGACTGGTTAATTGCACATCCCACGAGAAAAAGCCATCAAGGGGACTACCCAACCTACACACAGTTCTCTGATGTCATATTTTTCATTAATAAGCCAGTTCACATGCAAGTGCTCTGGGAAGATATAGAGGATGTATACGGAGTAGGTGTGTTGCCTTTGAGCCCGAGGTCCAACATCAGCCACAGGTCAAGTTGCTCAGTGAAGCACTTACTAGTGTCAACCTGGTTTACTGTAACATACATCTTACATGTATTTATTTATTTATTTTGGCACAGAAGACATGCTCCCATCAATGCTCTTCCACAAAGCCAACACTTAAAATAAAACAGTACAGTGTGGCTGATGGGATTACGCATTGCTGTTCTCAGAGGTGAGTCACCAGGGAGAGAGCGCATCCCCTCACAGGCAGGGTAGAAAGTGTAAGAACATCACGGCTTGTCTAAAAAGAGGATGATTAAAAAAAGACAACAGACCAGGGTAAACGGCGCTGTAAAACGGGCGGGGGGGGGGGGGTATGTAGAGAGCAATCATTCTACCACACATTAGACCAGCCTCCGACAGGAGCCATTACCACAGATGTCTCTGGCTGCTACCGTGAGGGCATCACTACTGATTGCAACAACTGAGCTCCAGGGATCCACAGTGGATTAGCCCTCTCACGGCAACACACCAAAATGACTGAGCTGAAAAACATCCATCGATTCGCTAAACTGGGCCTTTTTTCCGCTGCTCATGAGCTAACGTGAACAAAGCTAAAATATCCAGCGCTGAACAGTGTAACTGCTTGTACCCCAGCACAGCCGTGTGGGGCTGATGAAACTCATGCAGGTGTTCTCCACCAGCACCTCACCGTGACAGCCAGGGAAATACGATTTAGGCACAGCTGACCGCCTCTTTATGCTATGTCAGCCCTGGACGGGTTTTCAGAATGGGACGGCCATGCTGTCTACAACAAGAGGTATAAGAAGACGGTACAAAACAAAAAAGTGTATTGAACATTTTCACAAGTATCACACAAATCACAGCACACACGTATTACACACAGTCACAGCCAGCATCACAAAAGTCAAGAGAATACGCGAGACAGCCAAAGCCATCATTAACATCCAGCCTGCTTCTAAATCACTGCTTACGGCGGTGGCTCTTTCGCTAGACGTTGCGGAAATGCATGAACATTCCTTTATTACACATCTTGAGAGCATGTGCCCTCACTGACATCCACTGCAACTGGAGCTCACAGACAGTCTATGTTCCCTCAGAATGCACAATACGCAATTACCAGCGAGAGCAGGCACTTAGAGCAAGCACATTCAAGGACAGCGCTCGTGTCAAGGCCTGACGAAGAATCCACAGTCCACCTCCTCATGAAGCTCACAAATTGGCAACATCTTTCAGGAGCAGGCTACCGACCACTAGATCTCATGTAAGATTAGACAGGAGTTCCGCAGCCCAGACAGGGTTCAAATTAGCCCCGTAACCAAGACTCAGTGAAGCCTGTGCTGATTTATGTCAAGCAGGGTAAATAGTTTTTCCTCCCCTCAGTGTGGATGGGCTAATGCGGCTGGGTGGGTAAAGATCACGGTGTGGCTTTGTGGAAGGCAGAGGGCTGACATGAGAGATGGAGTCAGTGTTTCAGGGACCGGCCAATGGAGGTCAGAGTGACATGCTCGCCTTATCTAAAGGTCGCTGGCGCAGAGGGGCAACATCTCATGTCAAACGCAGATAAACATAAACACACACACACACACACACACACACACACACACACACACACACACACACACACACACACACACACACACTAACAGAAAGAGAATGTCCACAAATAGTATCATGTGCTCAAGTTAATTATCAAGAAGTTGAATTTTAGTTAGTCTGTGGGTAGAAAAACAGTGAGCATACAGAAATTTGATCAGATCAATTGGTGGCGTAACATCTCAGTCCAAACGCTGGAAACTGAATGAATAACAACATCACATTGGACGTGCGTCATCGCCACAAAAGCCTTCAGAAGATACTGGCATAATTTACAAGCCACTCACACCCCAGTATCAGCCTCTTGTCTCCCTAAGAATGCACAAAGTAGCGGCACTCTTCCTAGCAACATCAGTAGACACCACGCAAACTGGGGCCCTACCAATCCATTCTTTTAATTGTGTGGGGGTTGGTCGTCTTTTGGCTTCCGAAGGTAAAGGTTACCATGACTACCACAAGGCGACTGCCTGCTGGTTATATTGGTGAGAGAATCTGGATGCAAAAATGAAAGAGGAATAGAGCATCAGCACGGAGAGTGAGCGAATTTACACAACTCACTTTGTGTATCCTTTTCTTTGTGTTTGACAGATCCCACAGCCTGGTGCCTTCCAACACCAACAAGATATTAAGTCCTCTGTTGAGTGCTTGGAGTTAGAATTATGCCCATCACCATGGAGACGGGGAGAGATGAAAAGCTAAATCTGCTGTAATAGGGAAGGCAAGCTGCCTCGTCATTCACTCGTCATTCTGAAAGCTACACCAGTTGAGCTGCAGCTGGGTTTTTTTTCCCAACGCCCAGCACTTGTGGGTCTGAATCCACAGGTAAACATCACAACATACAAGTCCGTGGTGACTCGCGGATTCACATAAATGCAAAGGTCTCAAGCAACGATTGGCTCAGCATGTGGAGAAGAAATCAATACATGAACCAAATGGTCTCAAAGCACACACACACACACTAATTGCAGCCTTACGTCTTAGTATTAGGACAAAGAACATATGGAAAATGGAAAAGGTTGGACCTTTCCACATCTAAAAACATCAGCAAAAAAGGTCTGTCTTTCAAACAATTCAATATCTGTTGGTCTTAAAATAGCTTTACAAGAAAAAATAGGCAACACCATCAGATAAAATAAAAGAAGAATAAAACAGAAAGTGGTTCTAAAATAATACTACTAAAAAAAAAAAAAAAATAAGAATAGAATCTACGCATAAGAGAAAATAAGGATGAATTCCTTTATTCAAAACAGCCAGACCTAGTGTTATTGATGCTGGTTGGCAATACAATTTATTGAAAGAGTAGACCATGTTGTGATTCTTGGCCAAGTCCTAGAAATCCTAGAAATGGATTTCCTAAAGATGGTGCTCTAAAAGCAAGAGTTTTTCTTCATTCCATAAATATAATTTGTTTATAATTGATAAACAAAACAAGCCTAGGCATTGCCAGTTACCTGGTGGACAGCACATAGTAAGGCACCATGAGACAATAAGGCAGGCTATGTAAGGCTTTGTACACTGACCCTAAAATAAAGATCATGATCATTTTTCAGATTTACCTCGGTGGACGATGGATGCACAATAATGTGTTGTATGCTTCAGATCACCACTTAAATAAATGTCTTTGGGACAAGAACCACTCGTGGCAAATATCATAATCTATTTAAAATCACATCAATCGTCCAAATTATGAAATGAAACACTGTTATGTTCTATGAGAAACGTCATCACAAGCCATGGTAAGCCTGACAGATGCGGCCTTACTGGATCTGGTTAGCGCACTGACAGTAACATTCTGTACAAACTGCCACTTATCTAGGGACACAGCCGGACACCCAGCCAGCACTGCATTACGATAATGTAGTCCCCCAGTCACAAATGAATGGACTAGATTCTCATCATCAGAGAGAGAAAGCACAATTGTTCCACAAAGACTGTGACAACAGAGGCCGTGTGCATCAAACCGCTTCCCCTTTCAGAAGAAGAAACCGCACTAGAAGCAGGACACCGATGTCCAATCTGAGCGTAATGAGAGTCCAGACCAGTACGACATGAACACGACCTTCCACTCAGACCAGTACATGACATTAACATGACCCTCCACTCTTACGACCTCTACACCTGCTCACCATCATTCATGTATCCGTCATCCACCATACTGCACTACAACCACCCTAGTCGTTTTACCTGTTTATTCCATGAGTAGTGTAATACCTGCCACTACCTTAACGTCTAGCGATCCTGAAATAAACATTCTTGTACTCACCACTTATGAGGGATAACAACGACACAAAACAATCCATCCCTTGCCTAAATGCTGCCTTATGCGATAAGCACCAGACTGATCATCACACTTAAGAGGCAGGTTGTCCATTACAGCATGTGATGCTGCAGTCAGATGCGCCTTTAGTTTCATCTTGAGAAAGAGACGAGCAGAGGAGGAGGTAAAAGCCACTGCTTGTGCAATAACTGCAGACAGAGCCGGCTGAGAAGGCCATCCATTTGCTTGGAGGCACAGAGGTTGACTTATAAAGCACTGACCAGACCCCAAGCCATGGGATGGAAACTGAGTAGCTCATTGACAGGTAGTGGCCAACCGTCTGGAGAGAAGTCCTCATGAGAGCAGCCCAATCTGGGCAATTAAATCCCAGCTCATGATCAGACTCAAACGCTGATGAACGTAAAATTCCCTGCTCGTGATGATGAAAGCATGCTGAGAAACCCTTGCTACACTGCAAAGTTGTTATCATGTGTGTTATTATTTTGAAAAAGCACTACTACATTTTGAGAGAATGTGCGTAAACTAAGATTGGATATGATACCGTAATCTACTGCATGACTTGCCTGCTGCATTCAACATCCCACTACCACCAGTTTGAAAACAAATATTTCTAACTATATTTTTAGCTATATCTAACAATTGTAATATTCCAATCAATGCAATAATAATAATAATAATAATAATAATAATAATAATAATAGGTATAATAAGACTGTATTCGGACTGCCCCACCATCCCCTTTATTTCGATCCCACAATGCAATTAGAGAGCATTTAACTAAATGATTACAGAAAACGTGTCACCTCTATTCAGCCTGGTTTGACATAGAAGAAACATCCCTCCTACCTTTTTGGCGCATTTCTGCTCTTTGATGAGACTGAAATAGCTGTAGTCAGCAGTTACCACAGAAACCTGATATAGTACCATTTTGCCACCACCGTGGTGTGTAACCACAGTAACAGGGACAGCTGGTGGCCGTCAGAGCAAAGCTTGCCTTTATCAGGCTGCCATTTCCAGTAAACACCTCCTTCAGCCACGACGTGGACGAAAAACAAACAAATCTGCCATTCAGGCTCTCTGTCAATGCGCAATATCAGGCTCTTGGGGTGTTTAAAGAATCGCTTTCTCTGGCATCAAAAAGGATTTATGAACAGGCATTAACTGAGGGCTGTAGGAAGAGGTATTCATCTAGTACTGCTCACATAACATCAGATTTCACTCTCAAATGTGGGGGTGAGAGAGCCAACAAACCTGTCGGCCTGCTGCATGGGACCTGAACACCAATCACCTGGTGTTCCACAAAGCGTCCGGTCACTGGGCCTCTGCTGTGTTTTTATTTAAACACACTGTTGAGCCCGACTTGCAACAATACATACTGAGATGCAGAAGTACGGACTGAGCAAGAGAGGGCTGTGTGACTGCCTAACCTAGCGCGACCTGAAGAGGAGCAATAACCTGACCAATCACACCTCTTCATCCACTGCAATCATCCCCTCTAACTGAGGGCAAAAAAGGAGACGTTTCTCACACAACACTCACACTCTAGCCTCGTCGTTGTTCAGCTCTGATATCTTCTAAAACTACCTGTTGTAGCTCTTGTTGTAACGCCTCTTTTCTTTCAAATTTCAAAAAGCATTAACTGCAAAGACTAAAGTCACTTGTGAACCCTTGAGATATTTTTTTTTTGTTCTCCCAACTAAGCGAAATCATCCACTGGCTCACATACGGATGACACGTGCCTTTCCAGCTTGGCTTCTCCTGCGGAATAGTGTGGGAAGCCGCCATGTGGCTCCCTGTATATATCCTGCTGCCTGGATTTGCATTAAGTTAAGCAATAGGCTTTACAACTAGGCAACTAATGTCAGGCATTTCAGTAAACTTTATATTTATTCAAGACTGCTATTGAGATGTCGTTTTTTTATTCATCAAAGCTGTCTACGTTGCAGATTGACTGCAATTATTTGTTTTATTGTACATTTTAGAACAACAACATTTCTTTGCAAAATTATGTTATGTAGAATATAAATAAATAATCAGTTTTGATTCCAGAGACTTTAGAGACTTTTGCTTATTACAAATCTCCACATGAACTATAAAGGGAGAACAAAAAAGATTACTAACTGAAAATGAGCATAAATTACACAGCTGCAGCTTTTCACCTGGAATATGAAAATGAGTCATGTAAAAACAGTCAAATAGGCTTTGGGCCCTACCAGTGAGACAGAGGAAACATCCACAAATACATACTATCCAAAAAAAAAAAAGATCATCCGTCATCTGTGAAGTTCTCAAAGATGGGATCGAGCAGCCCCTTCCAACACTGGCACTATGAAAGGTTGACCTTACTGAAATGTTACAATATGAGAGCTTATCATCAGAATTTAACCAACATTTAACCAACATTTGAGAGAGCAATCACCGCAAGCTACTGGAGGCAGAGCCAGCCACATGAACGAAACTATGACTTCCAAGCTTGGTATTGACAAACAATCCAAACCTATCGCCATAGGGCACAACGAGAGACACAAAAAACAGACAGAACAAAGAAACAAGAGAGAGAAAAAAAAGGAAGAAAAAACAAACAACAACAAAGAACGTCACCCGACAGAAAACCTACAGGTGAATCTCACCGCTCCATAAGAAAGCACACAGGATGGTCTACACACACACACACACACACACACACACAAACACACAGCCACAGCTTGAGACAGACAGGCAGACAGACAGACTGCACCTCTGCACCTCAATGTCACCTAGCCCAGCAGCAATGGCAGCACAGAGAGAGAGAGAGAGAGTGCGAGAGCCTGAGCCTTGGCAGCGGAGCTCTCGGAGCCCATGCCTATAAAACACGGCTCGGCTCGGCCACACAAAGGGATGCTGTCAGTAGCAGCCGTATCCGCCACGCCAAAAAGGCAGGCAAAAAAAAAAAAACATTCAGAAACAGAGTGAAGGGGGAAAGAGGAGGTGAGCGAGAGGAGATGGTGTGAGGCAGAGGCATACAGGAATAGCGGAGGATGGCAGGAGAAGAGGGAGAAAAAGAGAGGGAGGAGGGGTGATGGGGGAGAGATGGGAGAGAGATGGATTTCTGCATCACGACCAGTAATCGCCGCCTGCTTGCCCTTCGTGCAAAAAAAAATGGTAGATCCCAGTGCCTAGCGGAGGCAATCTGTTACAAGGGAACGTTGAAATAACAGGACCACGGAAAAACACATGCCAACAGAGAAAGAAGAGAGAGAGAGAGAGAGAGAGAGAGAGAAAGGAAGAAAGAAGAGACACAGTATGAAGAGAGAAAGAGGAGAAATGGAGGTGTACAACAGACACCGTTATTTGAGAGGGAAGAGGAGGAGGAGGGGTGAAAATACATATGCACACGTACACACGCAGAACCAAGCACTCAGACGGAAGACAGGCAGAGAATGATGCGAGGTACTTACGTGAGGACTCGGTGCCAAACATGGCTGGGCCGGGTGCTGTGATGGAGAAAGAGAGCGAAAGAAAGGGGAGGGAGGGGGATAGAGAGAGGGAGAAAGAGAGAGAGAGAGAGAAAGAGAGGGAGATGATGAGCACACAGCTACACAGCAGGGGTCATCAAAGCACACAATGCAGGCAGCCAGTCAGCCAGCCAGTTGACCGATCAGACCCGGCTCTTGAAGAGAGGAGGGAGGGGGTGGCCAGACGCTGGACTCCCACAGCCGTTAACAGCCCTACTACTACTACTCCTCTTCCTCCTCCTCGACCTGCTCCTGCTCCTGCTCCTGCTCCGGCCGGTGCTATGGCCCTGGCTGCTCCGGCGCATTCACCACCAGCGCAGCAGCAGCACTACTGCCCCGCTGCGGCTGCCTCCGTCAGGGCCCCAGCGCAACACCAGCAGCCACCGAAGCCAACAATGCCACAAAAGCATCGGACAGGAAACGGGGGGCTAACGCGCGCCAACAATAATCACGCCCCGTGCACTTTAGATCCTGCTCCTGCCCGCCAGAATGGTATAGCTCTCACTCTCAGTGCCTTTCTCAAAAATAAGCTCCTGCTCCTGGTCTCCCCCACTCTGCTCCTCTTTCTTCTCTCCTTCCCCTCTCTGTGTTGTTTTTTTTTTTCTCCCTCCCCTCTTCTCTCGGTCACAGCCGCTCACACTATTCCTCTCGGTGCGAAAGAGGCTGGAGGTGGGAGGGGGTGCTGGGGGGGGGAGGTGGCGGGGAGGTCGGGGGTCAGAGTCCGTCCTGAGGCAAAACAACGTAAAGAGTGGATAGCGCAATCCTCCGGCAAAGGCAGCTGTCTGCTAAGACAATGGCTACGCAAACAGTGGGTGACGTCAGAAGCCTGCGAAAGACTGACTGTTTCTGCCTTCTGCTGCCGCTGAAGGGAGAGGGAGAGGGAGAAAGGGAGAGAGGGAGAGAGGGAGGAGGAGGAGGAGAGAGGGTGAGGGGGAGGGGAGGGATGAGAGGGAAGGGGAGGGGCTCCACCACGAGTGGGAACAGACCAATCGAAAAGGCTTTTCTAATATGCCATCTACACAGTCATACTTGCTGGCTTGCGCACACACGCACAATATACACACACACACACGCGCGCGCACACACGCACAATATACACACACACACACACACACACACACACACACACACAGACACAGAAATACCTCCCCCGCAGGAGCAGGGGAAGGAGGGGTATATGGCTTTTCATGAGGCAACAGAGAAATTTAAATAATAAGAACTGGGATGGATCTATCCTTACCTGATGGACAGATTGTAAAAATGAGAACGCTCAGCAAGCACACACAACCACTATACCAACAGACGCAATGGTGGGAAAAACACCAAAATACACCCCCCCCCCCCACCCCCCAAAAAAATATAACTGCTCACTTGAGTCAAATACATTAGGTTTGGACAGAGCAATAATTATATCTCTGCTTGTAGTTTGGTCATATTTATGATGCTATTGGTCTAATACACAAGAACATATTGATCCATATATGTGTCTAGAGCTTTAGGCACATGTGATAAACCAAGTGATCCGACAAGGATCCCTCAGACCGAGATGGACCAGTAGGATCTGACTGAAATGCTGGCCTTGTTACTAAAGGACACCAGCTCAACTCTGGCCCAATCCAGGTAGTGAGTGTCTAAAACCCACTCCATGAGGAGATGACATCGAGTGCGGGATGCACTGCTGAGCAGAGGGCAGTTAATAAGCCCCATTCATAAACGAAGTCACACGCTGCATCTTGCTTATATCCATGAGTGAGTTCACCCTCTTGAGGCGGCGGGGAGAAAGGTGCTTGATTCTTTCCAGCTGTGCACTCGTTCTATGCGCCCATCACAAACACAAGGACACACACACACGCACACACACACACACACACACGCACGCACGCACGCACGCACGCACACACGCACACACACACACATCAAAAAACCACACATACATTCATACTCTTGTTCCCTCATTCTCTCCCTCCTCCTTGCTGCCTTTGTCCTTCAGTTCATCCCTCCCCTCCTCCTCCTCCTCCTCTGCTGAAAACGTCTCCTGAGGTCACGTCAGCGGCACTTTAATTACACGGGGGGTTTGGGGGGGCCTTTCTGAAACACTGCACCACAGGGAGAAGCGAAGGGGGAGGGGCCCAGTCTACCTCTTTTTTTTCTCTCCACTCATCTTCTGACTTCTCAGCCAGCCAGCCAGCCAGGCCGCTCCAAGAAGCTGTCTACAGCCCATGTTTTGGGTCAGAGTACAGCTGCTGTACTCACAAACCCACATTGATTTCAAACACAGGATCATGTCCACCACCATCAATGGGCCTTACTTTCAATGGGCTACACCACCACTGACGGGGAGATTGAGGCGAGGACACCCTATGGTGCTCTATTCACGGTCCGCTCTTTTCAGTCAGCACAGTCCTTATACTGTCCATGACACAGGGAGTCTGCAAGAGAGTCTGTAACCCCGTAACAAGATCTTATGCATGCATGCACACACATACCATTGGTTAAATGAGGTTATCTGGCCAACTGCCAACCTGGGCCCTTGCCTTACTGAGCTCATGCCATGGATGGAGGACAGAGGCTATCTACAGTGGGATAAATGAAATTCGTCGATGACAAAATCTCCACTTGTTATGACATGGCCAAATAAATAAATAAATAAATAAATAAATAAATAAATAAACAGAGTACTTATTCTTGAACAATGCTCCGCTGATGAGCATGGGTAGCACGGAGGCAAGCCGCTTGCTCCTGGTTGCTAAGCAACTGAAAACCAGTGTGAAAGGAGGGTGGCCATCCTTCAAAGTGGGGTGTGTATTGATGGGGGAGAAATGAGAGGCCGCTCAACGAACTGACACTCAAAATGAGCACTACTATGGAAAAATATGATGAACACAATGTCACACATAAACGGTTCAATTGTTCTTTTTCCAAGTTATACAGAACAAATAAAATAGGTAAAGAACAGTAATAAATCGCTATGTACTAGTGCTTAGATTTTCAATACGCTTTGTGCTTTGTGCATCACCTGAAAACAAAATCTCTCTATCATCGTCTCGACAAAAGAAAGTCGAAACAGCCATCAAAGGGAGGTGACAGAGGCTTTGATTACCTATATTAAGATCACAAAAGCACACAGCCAACTATGACAGGCAAGGGGAGAGACTCCCCCTGCTGGGCTTAAGAAGAACAGCATCTAATCTACTGAAAGAGACTCAAACACCATTGTCATATTAAAAAAAAGTAGGGGTCATCTTTTTAAATTTCGTATAACCTTTTGCTTCAAGTAAAAACCTATGGGTCTCTGTCTTTCCATAACAAAGCCAAGCATTAGTGCGAACACCAACACCCAATTCACCATTCAGTATGTGAATCTGCAAAGAAATAGTCTCCCTAACTGAGCCAATTGTGTCCCACTTTGAGAAAGCACTTTTCAGAGCAATTACACCGAGATGGCACAAGACACATTATTTATGAGTCCACTTTACGCACGAGGGTACAAGCAGACTGGAGGGTTCGTTCCTGGGAGCCAAATGTAACAGAGGCCAGCCCCGCAGCCTCTCACATTACAACTGCCAGAGGGCTTCTAAATTAAGCACCCAGTGAAGAAGAGTGTTAACAGATCCATTAAAAAAAAATTATGGCAAGAAATACATAATATAAAAATATATATGACTACTAAAGAGGCTTTACCTCAGTGTATTACAGTGGCATGAGCAATTGAGTGACAACATGTAATATGACACCATCATATTACATTGCCCACATCAACAAAACATCCAAAAATATCACAGTTAAAGTGATTCTCTATAATATGGTCCTAGTCCTACTGTGAAGAAATCATCTATGACGCATCGTTTTTTTGTGTATCTGAGGAAGAAAATAAACGTACCCCCAAACAACCAGACAAAAGACTATTTTGTATTTTAATAGGTGTCTGTTTAACACGGTTTGACTAACATTGAGCACAATAACCTTTGTTACACATCACTATAGCGATGATATTACATTTCAATTGTTTGTCCCCTCTTACACCCTGACTACTGGAGCCTAGCAGGACTAAAGGTAGAGTAGACTTTCCTTGAAGTACTTGGAAGTCTTTCTTTACGGGCCATCCCCTCTGTAAGAGGATCAACAAACCAGCAGGTAGGGGAGTCCCGTGGGAAAAAAACAACCACTCATTGTAAAACACTGGAACATCTGTAGTTATTTGTCTGTTGCTCCCTGACATAATATCATTTTGCCCCATTTTCCTGTTACACCCATTAAACCTGCACTACACAGCACCCCACTGTGCAACCATGAAGTCACAACCATTCAGTACAGCAACACAACAATGGGTATATTATGAGGAATGGGGAAGAAATTAACTTCATTTTAAATTACACTATAATCAGCCAAATCAGACTGGGTTCACAAACGCTTTATTGTCACTGGAACCAAAAACAGGAGAGGAATGTAACAAACACCTCCTCTAGAGCTGTGGACTGCAGTCCAGCAAACTGGACAACCACAGGAAAGGACAGAACACAACATAAGGCCACCATCACCTCCTGGGCAATCTGCTTGGGCAAGTGCTTGACCCGCAGTCCCTGGACTTTGTGTGCCAGGAGCAGGGACCACTGAAAGAACACTTAATTCCATCTGCTTCTTGACCCAACTGTCAGCAATGAGTCATATCAACAGCGGTGAGCACTTCAAAACAACTGGCAGTAATTCATTTTCTATGTGAGCCAGCGTCTCTCGGGCAGGGAGCAGCAGCGTGACCGCTGGCGCATCCTGGGTGGTGTGGGCGCCAGAAGAAAGTTGAGGTCCGGGCAACTTTATGGTAATGAGCTATGACGCGGTTCTGCGGCAACCAAGATGTGCCTCAGTTAAGAGGACAAAGCCTATGTGAAGTCCACCAGAGGTTTGTAGTTTTTAGTGTTAGGATTGCAACACTTCCTGGTTCCCAAGATAAAAACCCTATGGAAAGATTTATGGGTTTTTGCTAAATCTGTGAGAAAAATAACGCCAGTAGAAAACCTAGGCAAATGGTTTGGTGTGTTTAAATGGTTTATTTATAAAAAATAAAGATGTGGCTACCAATATGCTAAAGCAGAAAAAGAATGGACTACATTGTGTCAATTGTGTCACAATCTCTGATCGATTAAGCTAGCTATAGTTAGCTTCTGCTCACCTTGTGAAATTGGTGACGCATTAAGCTAAGTGACTTGTCTTGTAGTCTGTTAATTTTTGACGGTAGCAGAGGGATAACAACAGGCATATTTTAGAGATATAATGGGTCTACAGTCTATACAGACAATGTAGATTTTAATGAACATAATCAAATGTGGGGTCTCTCAAGCAGTTATTTATCTGCAATGGGTGATATATTGCGGATTCTCCAAAACCCCATTCATTCTCTCATAGAGATTTTCGTTTTAAAACCACAACCTGCAAAAATGCTAATCCACCACATACAAAATGACGATGGTCACTCCCACTCTCTATACGGAGGTGACATACCCTAGACATGCATTTTATTGAACAGAATCGCTGCGTGGGGGAGTGGGAGAAAGACATGACTCGAAAAATATTAATATATGTATAAAATGAAAGGTACAATGTGTCATTTTTAGTGACATCTAGTAATTAAGTGGCTGAATTGCAAACCGCTGAATACCCTTCCCTTTAAAAGTGTGTGCTAGTGAGCCATTATTTTGGTTTGTCCCTGCTGGGCTACTGTAGCAACATGGCGGTGCAACATGGCGGACTCCGTGGGAGAGAACCCGTACCCTACGAAGGGCTCATTCTAAGCGAATGAAAACACAACGATTCATAGTTACAGTATACACTAATGAAAACATAATTATGAATAATATATTCCATTTCTACAAGTATATGCCACTAAAAACTACACACTGTACCTTTAAAAGTAGATTTTTTTTGGCCTCATACTACAGAATGCTATTCATTTATTTGTGTTTTACATAAATAGGTGGGATTGGTTGAGCGTGCACAAGCAGGACTGAAATGTCCACCTGAGGGATTTTGCAGGCGAGACAAAATGTGAAAGATGTGGGTAGGGCCAAGACAAAATATGATATGGTTTTGCAGGAGCGTGACAGAATCTATGCAGGATCAGGACTGAAAAATCCCATTCCAGGCAGACCTCTAGTTCCGGTCTGTATAAAGGGGGCGTGTCGCGAGACCCAACATTTGAATCTGAGCAGTTCGTCCAGGATCTTGCAAGGGTTTGTTGTGATTGTTGGAGCCAAAAGTGACTGAATTTGCTGCAGAATTCTCAAATTGCAGTCAAAATTTAAGTGATTTTGAGTTTTTGTTTTTCAATTTCCTGAGGGTGTTCCTAAAATTTGTGATCCCACCTGGATCTTTTGAGGGTTCGTTGTGATTGTTGAGCCCAAAAGTAACTGAATTTGCTGTAGGAATTCTCAACAATTGTGGAGATTGAGTTAAATTCAAATTAAAATCACAAAAAATGGCAAATAATGCTGAAACTCGATGATGTATTAAGAGAAAGAATTGCAGCTTGCCACTGCCATTTAATACATTTCATACTCAGCAAGTCTTTCAGAGCTTCCTATGGTAGCTTCTAGTTCTGATAACGGTTATCTGTTGTCAAGCAATCATGTAAGTAGCTACCGGCCAGCAGACCGCAGAAAGCTACCCGAAATAAAATTAATGGGTTTGGGCATCATGACAGTGTCCGAAATATGTATGTCGGACCACAGAGGAACAAGAGGTCATCATAATTGATATAGTTTTCAATAGACATGAGTGGAACAGTGGCTTCCTTTGGTCTGCATAAAGAGGATTTGTGACCACCCTCTCGCGATCCGGGTTCCAGGAAGTGGATCATCATGAAGTATGATATCTTGCTCCGCCTATGTAAAATCTTACACTCTGACGTGCGCATGTGAACTTAAGACACGTTGACAGCATGCTTACAAACCACAACACCACCTAGCATCATTAAATAATTAAAACGTTATACTTTTTTAGCGCAGAAACTTGTAGAAGTAGACATTAACAAACAGCACAGTTGTAAAAAAGAGAGAGTGACAGATACACAAATTGCAACTAAAGTTCAAATGAACTTGGTGCTAAAATAGAAAACCTAAAACACATTATCAGACGATAAGCAAACGATAGACTGGCACCAAGTAATATAGATTAAAAGTTTCTAGGCGCCAAATTAACGTTACCAGACCTATATCCAAGTTACTGGCTAGCCAGTAGGCTAAATTGTCAGAGGGGCACCATCGTTAGCCTGTCTGTTGCCATGATTATACATCCAATAAATCAGCACCTGCATTGTTGTTCAGAACTGAATGTCATAGTTGAATATATTGTAAAAGCCTACACAACTAGCACATTTTACTTTCGCACTGCACTCAGTCATTGCTGACTGGATGTCTTCGCATGCAACTGGCCGGCTAGCCTGACAAGTTATCGTTACATTCACCAGAAGATGTCGTCCAGGAGATGACCAGTTCATTCTACTTATGTTAATACTACCGTCTTATCACAGATACAGTAACTTTATAATATTACTAAATTGCTGAAGTTGATGGACGTTACCATGAGTCGCGATATCTAGCTAGCTAAAGCTAGTAACCTTAACAGTACCACATTTTTTGCCAAGTCCATCTAACGTATGTTCCAGCCTGCCCATACTGACATACGGTTTAACTTTAATAACTTGCCAATTTTCACGAATAGGCAAGCCAGTGAGCCTGCTGTATTGTTTTCAGAGGGTAACAACTTTAACTAGTGTTCTGCTGATTTGAAAAACATGTTTAACATTAGCCAAGAATTTTTCTAAATTTAAACACAAAGGTCCTAGCTAGCATGCTCAGCTAGTCCAACAACGTAGACGTGTCGAGCTGTCTTGACTGGTTTGCCAACAAGCAGTTTCAGAAGTTTACAAGCTTGCTCAAATTCGAGACAAGACAAAAGGGAATAGTTCACGGAGAACTCACCTGTGGTAAGACTGTCGTATCTAAAGGGCAGTCGTAGAATGTTGACCAAAAATAGCATAACAAAGAACCAGATAGTCCAAAAGTATGCCCAAGACCAGACGATGCACGACTTCAGCTGGTCTAATAAGCCAGCCCCATTATCAGCCATGTTAGTGCTCACTACTGCCCCAAGCTCTTGGACCTCTGGCGATTTTTTTGTAGAGAAACTGTTTATATATTATACATATTTCCGCGCAGCTCTGGCATTAAGACGACTTGACTACATCTCATCACATTATGAATAATTAAACATTAATGCTTATTCAAATGGTTTCATAAAACACACGTTTATGATTAGAAATGACGTTGCGTGGTACTGAAATCCTATAATCCTCGATCACACCATGACATATTATCCGGTGCATCAATAAAATAAAATTAGACACCCATATTTTTAATAATTATTAAAGGTGACTCCATCTGCTTACCTTGTCACCCATTTCCACATTAGCAAATCCTTGCTGTAACTAATAACGGAAACATTTGGGATAGAAGCAGGTATTCGTCAAACTGACTTTGCCGTTTCGTGGCACTTCGATCAGAAACATTAATGACACGAGAGATAGAAAATTTGTCATTTAATGTAACACATTTATGACTGAATTACAGTTCTCAATCTGAAAGGAATAAATCGCCAAACCGACAGACAAGGTGTTTAATACATGTATATATTACAATGTGCCATGTACAGTCATGTCTGCATCAATAAAAATAAGGACATGTGGAGTGCAACTGTAATTCCATGATAAACTGAATGCACATTACGTAATAGATGACTTGTTAACTAAGCATTTCAAGATTTCACTGAAGGTGTCCGAGACATCAGTTGTGGGATAGCTGACGTGTGATCAATGGTAAGGATTAACTATCATTATACAACCGGGAATACATGAAAGTCCTGACATTGGGAGACAGAGAAACATCCACATCATCAAGCAAAACAGTGTGTGCAAAAGATGAATATAACCAAAAACACTAGTTGGTTAATATGGTTTATCGGATTTGCTCCTTATTTCTTGCCAATCAAGTCAAGTAGTTCTTCACTGGTTGAAACCTTGCAATTGTCTTCATTCTCTTCCAATATCAATATTTAATAGCTTTTAATTGTTATTACCTGAAGTAAAAAATACTTCTAAGGTGACATGATTTTTTCCTTTGGCACAGTCTTGCTTTTGCTTCCCTCCCCTTCAACCTTACCAAAACATATATTACTGTATTTAATTCATGGCATCTCTGCAAAGTTTTTAGTAAAGGTAAGTTTCTTAATATGAATATGGTTCACTTTTGGGTGGGACTGAACCATCGTTTTAGTTTTTTTTCAATGAACCTAATTTGTACAATGACAACACATTAATCCAGTCATGCAATGCTGGCATTTAAGCATTCTGCATCTCTTTTCCAATCTTGTAGCTCAGGATTTTGTTCCAGTCAATCTTGGTGCGCGTCACAGGAAGCTGTCGGCGTAAGGCTTTGAAGGTAGTGTCCGACATGGTCTGGTAATTCTCGTTGATGGCGGTCTAAGGGGGAAATGAGTGAAACGTGTTAAATATTTATTTAGCATTAAAACAACCTGTCAATTTTGAAGTAAATTGCTGATCATTTTAATGATTTTGAATGATCTTTAAAGGATGACAACGAAAAAACGCTGGCTCGACACAAACACAGTGCAACACTATAATTAATGCACTAGTAAATCACACATGTTAAATAATGCTACAGTTGTGGGAACCAACCTGATAATCATTCTCAGCAGCCTCCATGATCTTGACAAACTCCTTTGCTGTTTGTGCTTCATTCTGAAAGTGCAAAATGACAAGAAATCAGGAGGAGTTTACACAATGATGAACAACACAAATTAACTTAAACATCAGTGAGGTCAAATATTAATTCGCTAAATCCTTGCACATCAGGTACAGCATTAAGCCTTTGAGAAAATTATGAAGCAAATGATCTTTTTAAGGTGGGAAGTTGAGGTGTAAAATAAGCACAGAAGCGTGTCCAAACATGGATACATTCCTACAAAGGTCTCTATAACCTAGTCTCTTTCAATAGGTTGGGCATCATAATAGAGATATCCTTTCTTCAGCGAACCTCTACCTTCAACCGATCAGAAGCTAAGAGAAGCTCAAAATCAGCCATTGGGCCTCCAGCACATCAGGCAACATGAGAGCACAACATCAGAGGGAGGAACAGAGACAGATCTTAGGGTGGAGCTGACAATCATCAGGTCTCTCATATTCACTGATGTTCCCTCATGCACAATAAAATACAAAAAACACTTACAGAAATGGGCATAGACTCCTGAACTTCTTTATGACTGACCAGCTGAACATTCCCATCTTCATAGTAATGAACCTTCAACAAAAAAATTGTGCAAGCTGTATTAGCTGTTTATTTTGAGGTCCATACCAACAACAGATGTACATCATTTCCAAAAAGAATCTCTCGCTCCCTCTCACACACACACACACACACACACACACACACACACACACACACACACACACACACACACACACACACACACACACACACACACACACCTGGATTTTCATTATCCCTGCCACCTGAGTGGTAGAAGGGGAAATGGTGAATTTCCACTCGGACCTCCAGCGCCCATTCCTTGAGATAAAAAAGAAAAACATGAATTCAAAAAAGAAGAGTAACACAGATTTTCTTTATTCTTGGGAAGCATGGGATATTAGATGCAGGCTCCGAGTGATTGTTATGTGATTACACAACCATAGACGGAGCTCAGTAGAACTTATCCTTCAAAGAGGATTGGAGGAGACCTTATCCAATTAGAGTAACATGATCTTTAACACCACATGGTGTATTTAATATGGAAATTTGTGCTTGAAGGAGAATGTTCACCCCCAAATAAATAGTCTGCCAGTATCTACCCTCAAGTCAATGCCAGCCAGTCACCCTCATGTCAGGTCTCCAGGTCAGTGATTAATTATCTAGTGACCAGAAAGACCTGATTTCCATTCACTTTGATCGTCTTGAAAAAGACATTTTGCTATCTAACTCCAATTGTGTGAAAAAGATACAATATGGGATTAACTTGACAGTGAGTAGATTATTAAAAGGACAATACATAGTAATATGCAATAGGAAAATGGTATGGTAAAAATCTGAATAAAGAAAACAATTACCAGAAGTTTTTTGGCTGAAACTGATGACACTCGATGCAGACAATGATAGTTTGTTGTCCATCAATAGTCTTCGCATAGATCTGGCACCAACATGAACAAATCAAAGTTTATTTAACATGTCTTAGTTCACAAGCAAAGAACACACACACAAGTATACCAATATGTTAACATTGCGGACAGCATCCATTGATCTACAACTAAAATATTTTATAGGTCAGTTATAGCACCCCACCAACAATGGAGCAGTGGCACAAAAAAAGTGTAGCTGATTTGTTAATGACCCATCCCCACTCAGCCAGCGGACCTGAAATAACAGAAAGGCAGTCACTTACGGTGCAGATACCGCTGGGATAATGCTCCTTAACGTAGCCTCTCACAGCACTGTCCACAGCAGTCCTCCAGCCCTCCATTCCTCCATCCGTGTCATGGGGTTTGGGGTCACTCGCCTCCTTGCGCAAGTGGTCGAACTTGAAGGAGATCTTATTCTTGGGGTCCAAGACCCTTCCATTGCCAAGGTCACCATGCTCTGTGATTAAAACCTATGACAGAAAAAAAGAGGCAGGTTTTTTTAGGTGTGGGCTGACATGATTCTATCCTGCAAAACGACATACAAGGTTGGGGGTGACAAATAACTTATGTTAACCTGCTACCACATCAGAGGAAAGGTTTTGCCTTGTTTGTTGTGAGAGAGAATTAATATCTCACCTGTTCCTCATAGCCGTTGATTTTCACTGGGGTGAACTGATCCAAGTTATACTGTGCAAAGGCACTGGAGAAACAGAAATAAAATGAATTACTGTGATGTACTTGACAAAAGCATAGTTGTTCAAATGCTGTATTTGTTCCTATAAATCCTTTACATTAAAAACACTGCATAAGTGTTTACTACGAAAAAACTAATGGAAGACAATAAATGCCTACTTACTGTGCTGCACCTTCTCTGAGGAGATTGTCATTGTTGAGCAGCAATCTTACATCTGTGGGTTAAGACAGGAACAACACATCAATGAGTACACCAACGTTTAGATACCAAACTCTGACTAAAAGCAGAGCCCAACTAGAGGGGCACTCGAAGAGCGCAAGCCTCCGCCAAGCCCAAATGACCCATCTTGCAATGGTAATGAAAGTGAAAAATAATTTGTGGATCTGATTCAGATCCACTCCAAAATTGAATGGGTTCTTCCCTGGCCCATGCTACACCCCTCCACCAAGTTTCATGAAAATGGTAGTTTTTGTGTAATCCTGCTGACAGACAGACAACCAAAACAAACCGAATACATAACCTCCTTGGCGGAGGTAACTAGATGTGACAGCAGAAGGATGACTGGCGGACATCCACGACAAATCTCCAAGACATGAAAAGAAGGACGATAGAGCAGTGCAACACACAAGTACACAAAAATGTGTTTCCTTGCGATAAGAGGGATGAGACGGAGCCCTGGGAGATGAAGTTAAATCACCACAGAAGGATTAACAAGATCATTTCCCTCGGAGGCTTCTGAAATCCCCAGCAGCTCCAGTTACTGCTGGATGTCTGATGCTTTACCCAAACTCCCTCCCCCATCCCTCAAAACCTGCGTCTCCTCAAATCTAACCAACGGCTCAACAAGGGGGAAAAAAAGACCCCAAAGAACCCTCTCGGTGTGATGTGATGTGATGGCCACAGAGTTCACCGAGGTCATGAGCACAAAAACACATTTAATAGCCTAACGGCAGACACACACACACAAAAAAAAAGAGAAAACTGAAGATAAACAGGACATCCCCTCTGCATTAACCATGGAGTTGTAGTCTAGACAGTAATTTACAATTGGGCTATTCCATGTCATTTCAATTCGTTTATTTCTATACAACTTTTAACTTTTTACCGAGCATGTTTAGGGGTTTCAAAAAGCTACTTAGAAATGGAGACCGATATGTACAGATCCTCAGCATATATTTGTCTTCCTGCTGGACAACAAACAATCCCACATTAGATTGAAAATATGATACATTTGACATTTATCATTCTTAAGCCAGACTAAATCTCCTAGGAAACTGCACAGATACCCACAAAGGTTAGGTTTTATTGTTTATTCTAGTACTTTTAATTCTGTTTTCACAAGTTCTAACACAAAAAGACAGGTTTACATTTTATTGGTAAATATGCTCCACGATCAAATCAGTCCAACAACAAAACAAAAAAAAGATATTGTTGTATTCTGTAAAGGTTATAATAACCTGGATTTGGACATCTAATGTTACAATCAACCATGTTTCTTTGTTTCATGAGGAAGTTTGCCCTTGGAAAGAGTGGTGACAGTTACTGGCCTCTGCACTGACGATTAACTTCAGTGTCCAAAATCAACTATGACTGTCAAAGCAAAGTGTGACATAAAAGCGAGCTATTTCAGCAGCCCATCAGTTCAAACGGACCCTGCCCAAGCCACCTCGGGTTCTGCTCAAGCCACCGTGACTTCTAATCCTCCACCTCTAATTCACTGCCTCAACGGCATGGTGTCACAATCCCAAAGACTTTACTGGACCTGAATGAAAACACAACTCTTGCCAATGAGTCACCAAAAAACTCTAGCAACTTGATTAATTTAGGGTGAATTCAGTATCTGTACTGCACCCAAAATGAAAGTGCCTTTGCTTTCAGACTGTTTTGAAATATCAAATAAGCTGTATGAAGTGCTACCTTACATTGCCTTCACATGCTATCTAAAACAATACTGCTAGTGGGAAGAACCCTTGCAAATGTTGCAGGTTTATCAGCTATTTGTATTCTTTTAGATTTAATTAAGGCTATTTCAGGGCTTCAGGGCCCTACGATCTAGGGAGAGAGCTGTGACTATCATCTTCATGACTCAACTACACTGTGAAAACCCAGAATGGATCTATTCACTGGATCTGGAGTATGCACTGCTAGGAGAAGTGTTTGTATTGTGCAGCACGTAATACTCCATAAGTGTTCTGTAAAGAATATTTGTATTTGTACACGTAGCCCCCGTCTGTGTTAAATCACACTTGATGATTAAGAAAAAATAAATAAGGAGTATTATGTAGTATTAGGTTAAGTAGATGGAGGCCTTAATCATGTCTCAAGCTCTCCTGACCAAAAGGTCGCACTGGTCTAGAAGGGGCACAGCAGACAGTATCAGATGAGGGTGGCAACCGGTGTCTCTCAAACATGCAAGCACAATGACAAGCTTTTTTAGGACATGCAGTGAAAACACAATGGGCAATGTGGAAACCCCCAAGGTTGGCTAAGAGTAGAGTAACCACCGCATACCACGGTGCAACATCTCAACAACACAAAAGCACTCACCATTGAAAACCTCATTGAACTCTCCTGGAGGAGCATGGATGATGAAGTTGGCTGCTATGCGTACCTGCAAAACAAGAACAATATTTCAAAAGAGATTAAAGCATGGACTACAAAAAAATTCATTAATACAACTCATGAAACCTTGGTGGATTCTTTGACTTCCCAGAATAAGCTTTGTTACCTAAATAATATTAGTGTCATTAAAAAGGGTTGCTTCAGAGACCGTTTATCCACCTAATACAAATCCAACTTTTCCAAGAAATTCAAAATTGAGGTTTTTGATGATGACGTCAAAATGAAGGCTTAAATAATCTTGTCTGCAGACAGATTAGTCAAGTCATTTCAGTCAAGGGCCTCAAGACAGTCTGCTGACTGTCAATATTAGCTCTTTGAATAAGAGTTGTGTGTGTGTGTGTGTGTGTGTGTACAGTACACAAGGCAGGGCAGCAAACACAGACTGCACTCTCATGGTTTCTGTCCCCTCATCCCTGCTGTCAGAAACTTCCTGTTCTGTGGTCACATCATCGACCTCTCCCCCTCTGCGTTCCTCATGACCGTACATGGACATGAAAATACAGTTAGTGACAAAAGCTGGTACAAGAGTATGTAGAGGAAGGTGACACCAGTCGGGGCTCAGGGCTCACTTTGTAGTAGATAGATTCCTACTAATGAGCCAAGAGATGCAGAGTGTGTGAAACAGGGAGGCTAGGGACCAACCAACGTGCATGTTGTTTGGGCTGGGGAGGGGGGGGATTTCCGCTCAGTGGGGTACTGTGGGAGTTGCATGTGCGTCAGGACCAATTCCACACGGAGGGGTTAATAGGGCTGGTTCACCTCCAAGTGGAACATAAACAACAGCTCCATAACGACAAAGGCTGGCCTGAAGATGAACCGTACGCATTAAATGTTAATGACTGCCATTGGTGGGACTGACTACTGAGGCAGCAAAAACCCATGTCACAGATTACACCTCTTTATGCATAATTAAACATTGATCTACTAAAATGGCATAAGTATTTGGTACATATGTTCGATTGTGCGGTCTTGAATTTGGTCATACTAGCCTTCCAGAAAAAAAACACTTCTTTTTGATGACCTCTGCAGCATGACAACTAATGTACAGTAAAAAAATTAAAGCAATAATAATACGACACTAGAAAGGTAAACTTAATGACACCACATAAATAGCGCGTCATTCTAAATGGTTTGCTAAGTTCTGTCAACAAAGGCTAATAAAAACAGAAAAATAGATCTGGATAAGAGTACACTGCAATGACTCAAGCCCACTTCAAGCATAGCCATGAGCACCTCACTAAGGCCAGAGCATGACAAATCACTATGGAAGTCATGCTAGCGTCGGCCAGTGGAGTCTTTCTGGCTCCATCAATCTGACTCCATCGCCTCCTGTGCATCTCACTTTTATCAGGCCATTTTATGTACTAACAAAAGGTGTTCTTTGACAGTCACTTTATGTGCCAAAAGGTCTAGTGTGCAGTGGTAGGTCACAGGTCACCAGAGAAGGTGGTCAGGCACATGCATTAGCCATGAGCTCTGGGCTAAGGCTAACCAAGAGAGATTGGCTCTTGCATTTCCACTTCACTACATCCCTGCAGAACAGGGCACTGGATACAGGAACATTTTTGACAACAAATGCTGCTCAATTGCTTTCCCTTCCTTGCTTCGTTTCTCAGTTTGTTATTCTTGATCTATTAGAACTTCAGTTGAATATGAAAAAAAAGGTCATTTTACATGCATGCAAGCATACATTGTGGGCTTGCAAATGTGCAAACTATGGGGCTGTTATGATAATCATCTATCCCCCTTTCAGCATGAGCTTTTTCAGTTAGATTTTGATTGGGCAAAACATTCAATCTCACCCCAGCAGGATCAGATACCAGAATGCAGATAACGAAGCCAGCCCTTCTGAGAACTACTGCATTGTGAAGGCATGCAATAAACACTAGCTCGATCATGCCCTGCCATAGCCAAGCCGTGAGGTGTGAGATGGTGACAAACACTTGGTGGCACCCAAGTGGAAAACTTAATCAAGCCCTCCATGACCCGAATACCACATACCACTGCTTCAGCACTGCCACATCATGTATCTATGCAACAAGCTACTGCAGACTATTAACCAGTCATACACAGTCGGTGGGTTGGGTGTTGAGTTTACCGATCACTTACATCTACAAAAGTAGATTGCACACACTCAAACAGAAATCAGACAGTCAAAGACAAAGCAGACCCCCTCCAGTCTTGCTAAGCTCTTGAGCAGACAGCATCTGGGATGCTTGGATACTTGGGTGTCTCTCTGTGATGGCACAGTCACTCCGGCTACAGGAGACACATTAAAATAACACTAAAATGCCCACGGGTGAATTGCCATCATCTGAAAACACAGACCTTGGGTGTTCAAATCTGAGAAACCCATAAAGAATTTGAATGTTTAGGGCTTAACTGTATTAAGGTGTTAAACTGAGTAAAAGGATCAAGGTTTACTTTGGTGCATGTTCTCTATAAGAATTGATCTACAAGTCAAGTGATCGGAGGACCCATATGATATTTTTTAGCCTTTGAGTTTTTGTGTCAATGGGGCCGGTGTTGTTTTTGTGGCTTAATCTGACTTTTTCATACAAATTTTGACGGTTTTCAGACCATTTAAATTGCAAAACATGCCATCAGTCCTTTCTATCTACTCCTACCCATCTGACATATGAACTAGCATCAGCATAAATTAGGTTCCAGTAAGTTGGAGCAACAGTTTTTCCTTTGTGCAAGCAGCATGTTCAGTCAGGCAGCCATGCCGCAGGCCTCACATTCTTTAAGCTGTACCAGGAAAATACTGAAAACCTGTGAGAAAATGACTTAAAAGTGTAAACGCACACTAAAATATAGGCTATATCTTATTTCAAACTTACATTTTAATAGCTTACATGGTTTACCCTAAGGATTGACATAGCATAGCATTTAGAATGGCTGCAATCTTATTTTAAAGCAATGATAAAACTGGGGAGTTAACATTCAGACCATCCCCTGTCCTAACAATGCTTTGCTCTTCTCTACCCCTGCCCCTCTCTGTGCATATATTTAAATACCTTTCTAATTTTTTTTTTTTTAATTTCATTTTTTTATCTTTTGCTCTGTATGCTCTGGTATTTCCTTCAGGAGATAGATGCATATCTAGTTTTAGCTTTGCATGCCCACCTCGTTCTCTGTATTTCTCTATATGAGAAAAGCAGAAAAAGCTGGTAAGTATGGAAAATGCAAACTTTACACCCTTGGCCTAATAGCTGACATACTCATTTGTAGGTATACCAATGTCAGTGTTTACGACACTAATCAGCAATTTGATGATGAGGCGTCACCTGAAGGTGAGAAATGCAGTACATCTCACCCTCACGACCCCTGTCATTCAGTCGCACATCGTTATCTGACCATGTCTACTGAACTTCCATTACGTGTTGTGTGAGAAAAGCGATCATTCTTCTCTGCAGAGATGGAGGCGTTAGAATCCGTTCGTTAATTTTTTTTAACAAACTGAGAAGTTACTTACTTGGCAGACAATAGCATTTTACATACAGTCTGCAACTTAATGTCTGTCATTATAATATTATTCATATGAGGAGCATGGTGCTGTGAAAAGACATCATAAGTAATCACAACAGAACTGTCAACGTCTGTCGTCTGTAACGATACCAGGAAAAGTGGCGACTACATCACCAGAAAGGGCGTGTTGCCTGCTAACTTGCTAATGCTGGCTAACTGGTTAGCTGACGTTATAGGCTGCTCGGGGGTTTGAATAGAGTAGCTAGCGTTAGCATATATGATCTCATCTAATAAAGATTGATAGTCAATGACCTTACTGAACAAACATTTTACGTAATTAACGTTATGCAATTTGGCTAATGAATGCGCCAGGCACCTCGATTTCTATTTTAGAGTTAGGACCGTACAAGGAGTCTGCGATTGAGATTCTCAAATGAGCGGAAGTTGGGCAGTGGCTGCTGAGCTAAAAATACTAGACGAGCAAAGCAAGTAAGCAACGGCCTGTTAAATATAAACTATGCAAGATACACACAGCATACAAACGAATTCGTGTCACCAGCAGGTTCCCAGTACACAACTGTTACGTGTGCATTTATCTAATAGGTACAGTACCCAAATATACTGTTGTTCCTACCTTCTCCTCTTCGGATAACTGCTCCTCATGATCCGCCATCTTCCCTTCCGGCACACCAGCTCAGCTGCCGAATCTGACATCATGTATATGGGCGGAGTCTGCAATCATGTAAAGCTTGGAGTGAAAATATTAGCCTATGTCAATATCTTTAGTCTAGGCCTAGGTCACCTATGTCAACAAGCATATATGCACAAAAGTCACTATGTCAATAGTCCTATGTAAAGGTTTTATTTGCGTCTTGATTAAAATTTGTATTGATTTATGTAGCTACTGTTTATTTTAAAGCAACTGATTTTTTTTTTCAAGGTTTAGATCAATCTAAAAATCTTTTTTAAATCATTTGCTTAGGCTACAGACAGTCAGAAACATTAACTTGTACATTTCATATTTTGCAACAGGCCTAGTTTATGAAAAACACAATTTTCTCCTCTCTATTTTCATTGTCCTCTTCAAAACTTCTAAAATATGTGATAGCCTAATTCAATTAAGCTTAATCAGTTTAACAAACAATGTTAGAATAGGTAAAACTGGCGGCAGTGAATGTAAGCTTTTTTCGCATAATTGTTGTTCTTGTGACTAAAAACAAAACATTTCTCCTCTTTCACTTCAAGTAGGCCTACTTGTAATTGAAGAAAATAAAAAGCTTCAAAAGAGAAAACATTCCATAATGACAACTCTATGGCAAGGGAAATATACCTTGTGTGGAGGGAATGTCTGCCTGGACTGACATGCTGATCGTCAGCCTCACTGCCAGCAAATCACTGACTTTTACTGACAGACAGACAGATGTTTTCACTTCATTGTGAATCCATCCCACTCCCTCACATTAGAAAACACTTCAGATTTCATTAATTGCTCAGCAACCAGTTTTCTCCATGTCTCCTCCACCTCTGACATTGTAATGGGCCTCCCGTTGAAGGGTATAGGTGGACAGCCCTCCCCATACATTTACTTTCTGAAGAGTTGATACAGATGAACAGCCAAACTCTATTCAAGAGTCAGGCAATTAGCCTATTCAACCCGTTTGTTATCATGAGACATGTTTGAAATGGTGATATACTAATAATTAGGAGAATACAAAAAGGTGACCACCAACAAGTTAATTGTTCTTGAAAATAAAAGTCCATAGCAGGTGGTGCCGGAACACGTTTTAAAGGGTGGGAGCAAGAAAATGGGATAAGACCAGACCTATAGGAGGGTCCGGGGGCGTCCTCCCTCCGTAGAAAATATTCATAATTCTGGCAGCTGTGTTCCATTTTCCCGTAGTTTTAGACAGAAACAAAAAGTCTAAAGGCAATGGCATTAGTAGGATATGGTGTGTACTACATTGAAACTTTGCAACTTATAATATGATGCAATCAAAACCGTCAAATTGTCCTGTTATGTAACCATAGACATGAGAAACCTGAAATTCAGATGGTTTCACAACCTTGAAAACTGTGGATGACCACAGGTTTTACATTTGGGCCTTACATAACGTTTGAATGCCACACTAAGACATCAAAGTAAAGGGATGGATCTAAAAGTGCTTTGTCCCTCCTGCTGCACCCTATCGGGGTACAACACTGTACCTTTATCATAGGTACATTATGTACCTTCTTGTCTGTACCTCTAAAGAATATTTCTGCACCCCTAGTGACAAAAATGAACCAATTGCAAAGGTACAACATTGGTACATACTGAGTTACAGCTGGAACGACATGCCATTTTGTACCTGTAGGAGCCATTTCTATCCACCTTTTAGTTAGGTTTATTTTAGTGTTACTTATTTTAGCCACTTGGGGGAGTATTGCATTGGGTGTGACACGTCACAGGGAATTGGGCATATCTACAGGTGTGATTACTCAATTAGGGAAAGGTGTGGATGGCGGGGAACACACGGTTTTTACCGTAGCCGTGAAACCCACTTCACCGACAGAATCTTGTTTTATAAGCAACCAGCACTGGGTGATAAGACCAATTTTATGTATACATTTGTATCTTTATAATAAACGGGAACACCACCCAAAGAGAGCTCATGCCTGGACAAGGATCATTCGCTACGCGTTGGGAACACTTTGCCGTCCACACTGAGGCTTTTAGGATAGCCTCCACAGTACCTTTATGAGGCAAAACTTAACATTGAATCCAGACACAAAAACATTTACAATTATTCACCTAACTTTATCAAAGAACTCACAATTAGTTTGCACATTTTAACAAATACAATTTTGTACATATTCGCATTGCTTTTCATTTAGATGTTTCCTCTACAGCTGCAAGATGAGAGAGTATTGTTTCAAAATCAGGCATTATATGTATAAACCAACTAATAAACATTCAAATACAATTCAGGTAGAGTTTGAGTGGCCATCTCCAATCTTTCCACTGAAACTGCATTGGAACTGTCCATTTGGAGCCCATGACATTGTGTCATTTAAAAAAATACTTCTTTCACATAATTTATTTATATAAATATATATATGTATACATATATATATATATATATATATATATATATATATATATATACTGTATATATATATTTTTTTGTTTGTTTTCTTTTTCTGTGAAATAAATCTTTGTCAGTGTGACAGGTAGGAAGGTCATTTAGGATTCATGATATGGATATTGTACTCAGGGATCTTTTACTGCTGATGGGTACAAATGATCAGAATCAGTGGAACAGTGGGTGTTCTATTTACACACACACCATCCTGTCCCTGCTAGTCTACTAAACAAACCTGTTTGCACAGTGAAGTAGGCCATTTCTAGACTGCAGCTGTCCTAATTAGATTGTGTTTAGTTCAGTTTGTTTGGTGGCAAATGAAATAAATGAAGCACTAATTCAAAGTAAGTGAATTATATGAAATCAACATTTAGCCTTTGACGTCCATCTGGTAGCGCGTGTAATACAAATATGACAGAGGGAACCGTTGTTTATTGTATTTTCTTTCTTAGTCTTACTTTGCTAACTGTTCATTTTACATGTGTCAATTGTTAACATGTTACATATCAAACACTGAAAGCACAAAAACCTGTTTCTATAGACTTTTATTGACAGAAAGATTGCCATATCGAATGCCACAGAGAAATATTCGTATTATTATTCAATGTACCGGCTAGTACATAAGACAAAAATTTAAATTAAAAACATTTACTACAAAAATTCAATTTGTGCCCTCAGTGGCCACTCTATAAATATGTGTCACCATTTATTGTTCTCTAAATACAATGTAAACTTTGCTCAGCCGTTACAGGTATTTGGCCTACAGAAGCTTTGTAAGCTGGTGTTGGGGCTTTCTGGGCCCGAGAATCAGGGTGGTACTGCCCTCCTGCATGGTGCTAGGGATACGAATAGACACTCTGTACGCTCAAGGATGGTACGTGGGGTTCAGACCTGCCCTTGATTGAACCTTGACACGTAGCCGGCTATCATTGTCAGGTTTTTCAAACTGGGCAGAGAGATCCTCAGTGATGGGGATCTTCAGCACCTCATCCACATATGGGGCCAGGTCCTGAAAAACCCTGTCAAAGATGAGGTCCAACAGTTTATCTACGTGGTCTGTAATAAAAAAAAAAAGATTGTACAGTTTTTTAATAATCTAACCCTGTTGCAATGTTGCACATTTATCATTTTTTAGTTTTGATATTATTATATCATAATTCTATTTATGATGAAGGCCATTTAAAGACAACAGTTCTTTTGTATGTTATGTTTCGCTTGTTTTATAATGGCTGGCTGTACATTGTTTGACTTTTCAATAAAAGGCTTGTGACATTCACGGAAGGTTGGATGGGCTTTCACTGGTTTCTTGGACAGTCCTAACAATACAAAAACTGTATTTTAGTCATGCACAGATATACAGCATTGAATAAAATAATTATGATAAAAACATTGATTACAAAATACAATTTGTGCCATCAGTAGCCATACCAGAAAACAATTCTATTAATGTTTTTATAACTGCAGGTGAGTCTCTAAGTTCTTGAGTATGCTCTACCCGTAAAAGCTGCTAATCACGTCGTTCATGAACAAATAAGCGCCCTTCTAACATGTATGACCCCGTCATTGAAGTGTCGAAAGGAAATGGCTAATGGCCTTGAATCATATGTGCAGGGGGACTGTTGACACCCCTCTCCACCCCAATACAAAGCCTTTTCAAAAGGGAATGTTTTTTGGAAAATAACTATTACACAGAAATCTTCATGCTGTTTGCGGTAGGCACTTTATACTTATATTTGCTAAACCCTCCACACAGCCTCTTATTTTATTGTCAGGTTATTTTAGAGTGTCGAAAATGTATCTCAAAGACCTTAAACTAACAAACTATTAAAAAGTAAAAAATACTTACATTTCCATTGTCTACAGTACTGTGATGGAGAGTTGGCACTTATCCCACTTCCAAGCTCAATCTTTTTCTTTTTCTTTTTTAAGATTTCTTTTTGGGCTTTTTTATGCCTTTATTTTGGACAGGACAGTGAATTGTTATGACAGGAAGCGAGGCTGAGAGAGGACTGGGAAATGACATCAGGCCAGACTTGAACCTGTGTCCCCACGGGCAATGAAGCCCGTAAATGGGGGGACTTATCAACTTGGGCCACCATGCCCCCCTCAAGCTCAATCTTGTGGAGAGTCCAGCCTTATACTGGCCCATGTTGGCAAAACAGGTTGGTCAAATAAATCCATTTAGCTCTTGTGTCTTCTGAGGCTGGGGTTTGGTGTAGGTCTGTGCAGCCGACCACAGAACATTTTGCTTCATGGTGCTAGTTAGCTTATCCAAGGCTTGCAAAAACAAAATGGCGTACGTTCGCAAAGTTATAATCTATCCTGTAGGTGGGTCGAGTGGGGGCGGTCCAAGGCCATGTAGAGAGACTCCATACATGGCTATTGGTAGGTGAAATCCTATTAAGTGCCCATTGTGACTAAAACTATGCCGGAAAATCAGAAGTGATCACTCAACCGTATCATTTCTGACATAGAGACACCATAACCAGGGGCGGCGCCAGGGGGGGGCTAGGGGTGCTATAGCCCCCCCTGGATTAGCCATAGCACCCCCAAGAAAATAATGGTTTATTTATTATTGTTATTTAATTTAATTCTGCGTTCTTAATTTAATGTATTGTGTGATAATATTATTTCAATCACAAAAGAAAATAATAACAGATTGAAATGAACAGATTGTTCACGTAGCACAACACAGACACGTCGCATGCGTGAACTTTGACGTTTCCTGACGATTGAAGGAGAAAGAGAGCTAGTGCACTGTCAAAGCCAAAGTCAAGCGGTAGTATCAACAAATTCACAATAATGGATCGGTTTTTGATACCCAAAATTCCACGAGTAGAATAATCATGTGACGTTGAAGAAGAAGAAGAAATGCAAGGGGTATCGGAATCTGATTTAGAAGAAGAGGAACGTCGTGGTCAAAGAGTTTAACCTTACACCTCTACTGAGGGTGCTAGCCATGCTCCACCTGGTCTGCCCGGATTTTGGTTTTGCTTAGTGCATAGTTTTGTTTGCATTTTTGCCTGTTCTTTAAGAGTTTTATTGTACAATGATACAATGATCTAGCTCTTATTATTGTGTTTTTGAGTGCCTACTGTTTTGTTTCATTCACTTTTGAAAGGGGCCTGCATCTTTACACCGTTTAAGATTTAAGGTGGAACGGTCTTGTTAGATGTGTAACATTAATTAATGCGTCTCTTTTTGGGATTTTTCTGGATCCGCCTTAAAAAATCAGAGATTCTAGCCTAGGACGAGCAGTCTGTCTGTGCTAGCCAGGTATACATAAGCTTCTATGTTTTTATTGATTGTGACCTGAAATAATATATACTTTTTGAAAGCATTTCTGACTCTTTGACTGTTTTAGTTCATTCTATCTGCTATTCTAATTTGCCCTCTTTAGTTTAGAATGTATTGAACTATTTATGTTTAGTTTAATTTGTCAGACATGCTAGTGGTGACCTGGTGGTCATCTGGCGCCAACTTTAACCCCCACTGAGGTAAGTGAAGTATTTGGGATTGCGGAATTTTGTCAGTGACCGTCGCAGAGGAACACGGCTATGTGCGCGTCCGTCGGAAGCAGCCTAATCATAATAATAATACGATCGATTTGTATGGCGCTTTTCATGGACCACAAAGACGCTTCAGAGAGCAAACATGTAAACAGATATGACGATATGGTGGGGAGGTGTTGTAGTAGAGAAACATGTGACACATATGCTATCACCCTAATTTCATAGCACCCTCGGTAAAACGCCGAGCACACCCATAGCACCTGCAGAAAAAAATCTCTGGCGCCGCCACTGACCATAACACACCGCCTGGGTTGTTTTTTCCCAGCGTTTTTGGATTGATAGACATGCCAGATACCCAAATTAATGTGAAGAAGCACTTAAAAAGTGAAATATTCATAATATGTCCCCTTTAATTCTAATTTAATTAAAATCTACTTCTGCTGACAAAGTGTCACTTTGATGACAGTCTGTCCTCTTTTGTGACTGTGTGGATTTAGTGGGCCTATATTTAAGATCAGCAGTTTCCTATATGAAATATAGACTAGATAATCATTTTAATGGATAAACAGCATCTGAATAGTGAAAGTGTCTGAATAGAGCTAAGCTTACTGAAATAAGTGTGTACACAAAACATTGATTGAACACTTTCAATTTTATTATGGCCTGTTCACATGATTTTCCACCTTTCCCAGCCGTAGCCTAGCCTATAACTTAATAAATAACTAAGTAAAATGGCTAAAAGGTTAGAGGTGTTATGCAGTTTCAGGATGCAAGGAGGTTGAGTAATTACAACTTATAAACTACAATTTACTCTTAAATCAAATGACACTTGAAAGTCATACTGCTGATTGCTCTTCACCTTTTTAATGTTTTCAAATAAAACATGTTGGTGTTGCCAATATATGACTTAAAAAAACCCACTTCTGGCATTTCAGACCGAAGACGATTTGAATCAGATTTCAGTTATGCTCATATTTCGACTGTAGTGTATCATTTGACATCATTTGATATTGATCTACCTGATCTTCCTGAGAATGCCAAAGCCAAAACATGATTAAAAGGACCAATAAAATGAACAGAAGCTTGGCATTTGAATAGATATCACTGCGTCTAGGGCTTTGTGTTTCATATTGGCTGAGAAAATCTGCAGCCATTCTCTTAGAGTTCTCATTTCTTCTGCAAGAAAGTAGTCCTCCTTCTTCATTGAAAAGCAGGTCTACCGTCATTCCTCTCCCTCCGACATACTTCTGGGTGTTGGGTATTATCTCGTCCGGGTCGAATGTGTGATGAAACACCATAAGAAGTGTAGGCTTTGAGCCTTAAAGGTATAAAAGACATTTTTAACATATTACAATCTAAATGAATAAAACACAAGTTAAACCAGTTCATTGTGCTACTATAAACTATATGTATGTGCCCATCAGCTTACAGATGAAAATGTAGCCTAAAGCCTCTTCATTACTGGCACTACCACAGTTAAAACATTGTCCGAATTTGAATAAAAGAGGGCACGTGAAGGATTTCTAGAGCATTCTACAGCATTTTCATATGGAAACAGGATGATTAACCTACTTGGAATCGCACTCAGTGCAGCCTCAACATCGGTTCCAGCTCGAGAGACGATTGGACAGAGGACCAAGATGACATCACATTCTCGTTCATTTCCAACTTGGGTCACACAAAGTCGTCTTTGGAGATCGGCCTTGATCTCTTCAAGGTACTTATCAGCATATCCAATTCCCTTGAAAAATACCTTAACCATCTTAGTAGACAGGAGAAATTAGACAGGAGAAATATAAATTACCACAAGACATATAGGCACTTAAACGTACTATAGGCTAATTCAAGAACATCCATTGGTGACTATTAACTTCATATAGGCCTACAATTTAACCTGCACAGGCTAACCCCAACCCTATGACAGAGAGGAGAATCAGTGTAGGTCTGTCCAGGTGATGGAGGCCTAATGTGTAATTCTGTTGTGATTGCTGTTCATTCATCTTTGCAGTTTTCTGCTTAGAAACTACTTTGAGCAAATGCACTCACACTTATCAGTCTCCCACATTTAGGCCAAGATGATGATTTAGGCAAGATGTAAACTATGCCCCTGTGTAACACTCTGGGCTCCTGCATTGGCACCCTGATTAAGGCTATTTTGAGGCAAGGCTCAAGACAGCCGCATACAGAATTATGTAGACGAGTTCGGCAACGAGTCATGGAATGCATCTGATGTTCTGAAACATCCTTTGACGGTGTCAACCGTTAAATTGGCGAAAAACATAACTTATTTAGTTTAAAGCCGAACAATGGCAGAAACAGGGGCGGCGCCAGGGGGGGGCTAGGGGTGCTCTAGCTCCCCCTGGATTAGCCATAGCACCCCCATAGCACCCCCAAGAAAATAATGGTTTATTTATTATTGTTATTTAATTTAATTCTGCGTTATTTATTGTGTGATAATAATATTTAACTCACAAAAGAAAATAATAACAGATTTAAATTGTTTTAGACACAGAGCAATCATTCTGTCATAGCCTATGACCCAACTTTCACGTCGCACGCTTGAATGTTGACGTTACTGGACGGTTGAAGGAGAAAGCGAACTAGTGCGTGGTAGTTTCAAGTGAATATCAACAATGCATCGGTTTTTGCTACCTAAATGGCCATGTTTGGAAGAACGATTAAGAAACAAGAGTGACGTAGAAGAAGAAGAAATGCCAGGGGTATCTGGTGTGGATTTTTAAGGAGAGGAACGTTGTGGTCAAGGAGGTCAACCCTCCACCACTACTGAGGGAGGGTGCTAACAGCATCAGTGACATTAGCATGAACGCTCAGGATGGTCCGAGAAGACCAAAACTCCAGAAATATCCACCTTGCATGTTTGGAGTCCAACAAAGGAGTTTTTGTAAAAGCTGGTTGGGACAGTTTGCGTTGTTGGAGTACAATGCAACTAAGGTATTGTTAGCTGTGTAACATTAATGAAAGCTGTCTGATCATGCATTGATTACCCTGTGTCGCTGAAGACTCGTTTCGGTTGATTAGCAACGAAGATGCCCTTTTTTGCCGAAGATTTTAACTTTTTGCCTTTTTCCTCTTTTTTGGATTCTTTTGGAGACGCCTTTAAAAAAATCAGAGACTCTTTAGCCTAAGACAAGCAGTCTGTCTGTGTGCTAGGTATGCTATGCATAAGGTTCTATGTGATTACTGTTGATTGTGAACTGAAATAATATATACCTTTTTAACGCATTTCTGACTCTTTGACTGTTTTAGTTAATTCTATCTGCTATTCCAAGATTAATTTCACTCTATCTGACATGGTAGTGGTCACCTGTCGCCCAACTTTAATCCTCACAACCACAAGTGTTTTAAAGTAAATTAGGTATTTGGGATTGCGGACTCTATAACATGCTGTATGTCTTTTGTCAGTGACTGTCGCAGATGTGCGCGTCTGTCGGAAGAAGCCTAGATAATAATAATACAATCGGTTTGATAGGCGCTTTTCAAGGACCCCAAAGACGCTTCAGAGAGCAAACATGTAAGGTTGTTGTAGTAGAGAACCATGTGACACATAGGCTATCATCCTAATTTCATAGCACCCTCACTAAAATGCCGAGCTCCCCCATAGCACCTGCAGAAAAAAATGTCTGGCGCCGCCACTGGGCAGAAACACCGCGTTTCAGAGCTATTTAAATTTACAGTGGCTAGATCGATATTACTACACCATTGAGTCATCATCTTTATCAGCTAACTACTTGCTATAAGCAGGGTAACGTTAGTTAGTTTTGCAACAGTTGCTAAGGAAAGAAAAGTCACGCTTTTAACCCACAGTGCCAAATTGTTGAAGACTTGTTAAATAGTGTGACAGTGTGTGTTACCGAAGAGATATTGCTGTAGATTACGCGTGCACTGCGGCCTCCTGTTTGGAAGTGCAACGGGTTGACTCACAAATAAACACAATTAAATAACATTTTGCAAGGTAGAAACATGATATAAATACGAAAACGTACTGTTGTATCTAAGTAAAAGGAAAATCATTGCGAATCACATTTCCATAACCGCAAGATACGCTTGATAATGACAACGGATATGATTAGACTTATACTAAGGTGTTGCGTAGCCCAGCAGTATTCTAACTAAAATAACATATTTTTAAACAACCAATCATGATATGTTCATCTCCCATGACACTTAAATAACATCCCAAACCTGAATGATGACCAAAAACAAATGGCGCAGCCCTACCTTTTACAAAAGGTCTGTTTTATTACCCACCGGAAAACCTTATGGTGGATGGACTGTGTCCTCTGACCGATGAGCGTTTAGTGATTCGTCATTGCCATGTTTCGAGTGATTTCGATCTGTGAGTAAAAAAGCGCAAATGTCTGTGGCTACCTTTTACTTTTACAGTTTGATAAACCCCAGAAGAGCTGTTATTCAGAGTGTGATGTAGTCCTAACCAGAATCCACAGCACAACTGTTGGCTTCACCGTTAGGATGAATGTTCTGCCAAGGCTGTTATTTGTCTTTTGTTCTCTTCCTATTGCTGTCCCGGTATCTACTTTTAAGCTCTTAGATAGGCTGGTTTTCGACTCAAAGTTCTTTGCTTACATAAAGAGAAGGGCGGCTTATCTTTGCCTCATTTCAGAAGTTATTACTGGGCAGCACAACTTAGAGTACTGGTCTCCTGGATGAGATTGGATATGGATACAAAATGGGTACATATAGAGCAAAGTTCAGTAAACACATCACTCTCAGCCCTCCCCTTTCTGACGACAAATGCATGGCGTAAACTTAGGATACAAAATGAATGGGTTAAGTATACATTAAAGGTTTGGAAGAAAATAAGACAGGTACTAAACCTACCGTTATCTGTATCTAGGGCAACAAAAATAGCTGCTCTTTGTGATTTTCTGTCTGCTAAATTAGACAGTGGTTTTAGTAGATGGGCGGAGAAGGGTTTGACCACAATAAGTCAATTATTTGAAGGAACGACTCTCAGGGCTTTCACACAACTTCAAGCAAAGTATGGTATTGAAGCTAATGATCTATTCCGATATTTCCAACGTCGGCACTATTTGACCACACACAAGGAATGGGACAAAATTAAGGAAACACCAGGCAATTTTGAACAGTACTGGGTGGACATAGCTGAGTATCGAATTCAAACAAAACATATAATATCCTGTTTATACAGTAGAATTCATATCGATACATCTACCGACACTTTGGATATAAAAGGTAAATGGGAATTGGAGGCTAACACCATTATTGCAGATGATGAATGGGAAAGCTCTTGGGTGTCCTGGCACAAATATTTAAGTAGTCCAACCTGGAGAGAATTTAGTTGGAAGCTAAAAAATTAGATATTTTAAAACACCCATAGTAATAGCTAAGTATGACAAGAAGTATTCCCCTCTCTGCTGGAGAGATTGTGGTCTAATAGGGGACTTTTCTCACATTTTCTGGGATTGCCCTAAATTGCAGAAGTTCTGGGAGGAGGTGAAGAGGGAGATACGTGAGATCTTGAACTTAGACAGTTCGATTGACCCACAACAGCTGATTTTGGGAACTACACCTTCAAGGGGGCTAGGGAAAAACGAATTGTATATGATCAGAGTTATGATGTTAATTACCCACAAAATTATCACAGTAAACTGGCTCAGGCCCCACCCACCCACATACCGTGGACCAGTGGGCCCAGAGGCTCCAGGCTGTGAATTGTATGGAAAGTTTAACTGCAAGCCTACGACTCCGGATGGACATTTACTTAGCAAAATGGACACCTGTTATAATGTATCTGTTAAAATGAACATTCTGTTGACATTTGACTGGACAAGCTGGATTGAATATGAGTGTGAATACTATGTGAACCCATTGGGATAACCCTTCTGCCATTTGTGCTTTCTTTATATTTGGTCTACACCTGTAATATTGTATGACATGCTGTGTGAGACTCACTGTCAAGGAACTTGTTCTAATAAAAGTAAAAAAAAAAAAAACTGTTGGTTTCAGTTTTGCCTGCTCTCAACCACTCTTGCTAGGGAAACTCAAAGTGCGCTCCATTTATGACAAAGCCCAAAGGTTATGTGCAAGTGTAGCCTAACCCATCCAGTTTGTGAACGCAGGTCTGTTTTATTACCCACCGGAAAACCTTATGGTGGATGGACTGTGTCCTCTGACCGATGAGCGTTTAGTGATTCGTCATTGCCATGTTTCGAGTGATTTCGATCTGTGAGTAAAAAAGCGCAAATGTCTGTGGCTCCTGTTAGGCTGTCCATCCATGCCCCAGACATTCACACTTGGATGTTTTGGGGAAGATCCGCAGCTATCTCCAAAATAGTTTACACAAAGAATCAAGAGACGCCCGCAGAACCAATTGAGTTAAATTGAGTTGAGTTGAGATGGAGAATCTTTATGGGGCGCCGTTTGTAAAATGTTGCACGTTCGAAAATCCTGCTCAGTTTTGCTACATTTAGCATTTTCATATGGAACAAAAAGCACGACAATATTCGAATGTCACTTTTTCAAGCATTTAGAGAGAAATTCATGTAAATTCATGCGATAACTTTTCCAAGGATATTTTTTGGCAGTAACACAAAGTTGTTAAATAATATAAATATTTCATCTAAATGTTAATGTTAAATGTTAAATGTAAATGTTAAATATAAATGTAAATGTTAAATGTAAATGTAAATGTTAAATATAAACGTAAATGTTCAATGTTATATATAAATGTTAAATATAAGTGTTAAATGTAAATGTTAAATGTAAATACAAATATCAAATGCTAAATGTAAATGTTAAATGTAAATGTAAATGTAAATGTTAAATGTAAATGTAAATGTTCAGTCTACATGTCAGACTTGACGACAGAACATTAGAATATTTACGGTAATTCATAGCTTTCAGTAACACTACCAGGGATACCTTGCGGGCAAAATGTGTCGACCAACAGTGGACATCGTCGAGCAGTGCAACCTACTCAATTACGATCGCCATCAAACACAGATCATACCACAATAGCCAGACAGAGATATCTAGAAAAAAATTACATTTTGGGAACCTGTGATCCCTTTACTGCACCCGCTGATATTTGTATTTCTGTAACGTCGTAGAAGTCCCTGCCTGAGCTCCAGTTTGGAGATATTTACATATATCTAATAGAAAATCCGTCCCCCTACACACCTCAAAAACTGAAAGCCTACCAAAAGCACAGATAGTAATTTAATTTTCAGAAGGGGATGGGTTAATAACGATGTCGTCTGGAAGGTGAAAACATCTTCATTATCAGAGCAAAGATGATTGCCATTTAATAGCTAGCTACCAGCTAGCGAGCTACATGCTGTTAGCTAGCAACCTTTAGCCTACCCAACACTGTTCTTTATCATTTTACACAATTTCCTGGTTAACACAAGTACAACCACCTGGTCTGGCAAATGACAACTGAAATTATCTTCCCAAGTATTTTCTACTGGCATTGTAGTATTACCAGTTGGATGACAAAATACAGTAGCCTAGCCTAGTTGCTTAGGTACTTGTCGCAATCTCAGAGCAGAAACCGGGTAATCCAATTTTAATCGTGTTGATGCTTTGTTTCTTGAATTAATTTCTTGATCTATTCCCGTTTTAGGTAGTTATTCTGATGAATGAGGCGACCAAAACAGGGTTAATGCTTTTATTGCAAGCTCCAAAAAGAAGGCTAGTTTACTGCCCGCCTGAGAAAAGTTGACCCAGAAGACGTCTACAATCAGCTGGAAACAGGCGGGCTTGTCTCCTCGCCGATTTGAACAGCCAACCGAGCAACAACTGTCTGGCATTTTACTACCTATGTCAGACAATTTTAAAGCGGATATATTAAATAATCTTGAATGAAAGATGGTCAGTTCCAGTATAAATTCCAGTGGTAGACAGCTGTGGAGTGTATTTTCTTGCCCGCAAGCTGGTAATTCTGACGTGACGTGAAAACTATGAAAGCCAATTACCGTAAATATTGTAAGGTTCAGTCATGTAGTGACATGTAGACTGAACATTTAACTTACATTTAACATTTACATTTACATTTAACATTTACATTTAACATTTACATTTAGCATTTACATTTAACATTTACATTTAACGTTTATATATAACATTGAACATTTACGTTTATATTTAACATTTACATTTACATTTAACATTTACATTTATATTTAACATTTACATTTAGATGAAACATTTATATTATTCAACAACTTTGTGTTACTGCCAAAAAATATCCTTGGAAAAGTTATCGCATGAATTTACATGAATGTCTCTCTAAATGCTTGAAAAAGTGACATTCGAATATTGCCGTGCTTTTTCTTCCATATGAAAATGCTAAATGTAGCAAAACTGAGCAGGATTTTCGAACGTGCAACATTTTACAAACGGCGCCCCATAAATCTTTGAGATTCTTTTGCGAATTTTACATGTGAGGAAATGTAATGTGAAACTGTAGTTTATTTGTTTCACTTTCACCCTCAATAATAGGAAAAGGTGGGGTGGGGGAGGCTGGGTTATTTGTGGTGGGTAGGTCGGCATATTGCTTTGAGAATGTGTAATGTATTTATTTACAAAGAGAGTTGCATAGTGATTAAATGAGCTGTTGTACAATTTGTAATGAACGCTAAATCAAGAAGAGTTCAAAATAAAATGACTATGCCAATGCTACCGTACACACAGGCTGTTATACTAAGGTGTTGTGTAGCCCAGCAGTATTCTAACAAAAAAAAACATACTTTTAAACAACCAATCATGATATCTTCATCTCTCATGACACTCAAATAACATCCCAAACCTGAATGATGACCAAAAACAAATGGCGCAGCCCTACCTTTTACGGTTTAATAAACCCAGAAGAGCTGTTATTCACAGTGTGATGTAGTCCTAACCAGAATCCACAGCACAACTGTTGGTTTCAGTTTTGCTTTGCTCTCAACCACTCTTGCTATGGAAACTCAATGCGCGCTCCATTTATGACAAAGTCCGAATGCTAAAGGTTATGTGATAAAGAGAGTTGTAGAGTGATTAAATGAGCTGTTGTACAATTTGTAATGAACGCTAAATCAAGAAGAGTTTAAAATAAAATGACTATGCTACCGTACACACAGGCTGTAGCCATAATCATCATGCCAAGTGCAAATAGCAACTGATAAAGACACAACACGAATTTAATTTTCAACATGTTAATCGTAGAAAGACTTTGTATTAACAAACTGCAAAATGAACAAAGGCTAAACGTTTTTAATAATTTAAGGCGGCTTAAGAAAAGTTCTGCCTGTGCGCCAGGTGGAACTGTGAGATATATTTTGCATAGGGCAGCCGGATACGGGAATGTCATTGGCTGTCAGTCTAACACTTGTCCAGCGGAACGCTAATCCATTTCCAGATTTCTGTACATTTTGCGACATAACATTCCGAAACACGAGCTTTCCTTGTTTGCTTACATCTTGAAGAACATAGTGCAGTGTTTTTCTCCCTCTGCAGGCAGCCATGAGTGTGTGTGTTTTAGAGGGGACTATTGATTAAAATCTTTCACTAAAAAACACCAGTTTGTGGAACATGAGTATACTTGAGTATACTAGCTAACCACACCGCTAGTGGTTGCAGTTTCTCATAGTTTCTGATGCAGTTCCACTGTGAAACTGGTGAGAGGCAACAGATGATAAAGTAGAAGCCGTGTAGGTGGCTGCTGGAGTAGTAAATGTACATTTTACTCACATGGGATAAATATCTTTACATGGACCAACTGCATTTGATTATAAGACAAACCACACAGTTCAAAATCCATGCTGTTTCTATACCTGAGATGCTAAAAGTAGAGCAGGCAAAAACCCAAAACAATGTGAACAGCTGTGGGAAAGAGAGGGAGAGATATGGAATCATGTTAAATAAAACTATAAGCGTTACACTAAATCTAGTAAAAATGACGTTTTCTGCAAGAAACTACAGGTAAGACACAACTGATGTGTTAATGTCTTAAAAGAGGACAAATTGGTGTTGGAAGAAATCAAATGGAACTAAAAAGAAATGGGGAAACAACTGATTGACAGGCTGTGATTGTGTAATCATAAGGTTCCATAGGAGGAGGAAAATCTTGAAGCGTAAAAAGGCAAGACTCAAAGATATTTTACACAGTTGGCAAGATAAGTCAGCTTAGCTTTCAAGCAAACTAAAGTTTGACAATTACATTTCCATTAGGGCCTCGTTACCTATCAAGGTTGAGCGCGCCTAAAAACTGAAGACATTACCAATAGATGACATAGGTTCCGTGGAGCTAGCGACAAAAGCGGCAATATGGCGGCGAAAAGCGTCAAAATAAAAGTCCGCTTCATAGTTTTGTTCGAAAATCCAGTTTGGCGAATGTTTTGTAGTTTTACACTGCATATGGATTTTTGACATTTTAGTAGACTCATCTTGCAAATAACCATGGAATGTATTAGGTGAGGTTATGTGTCATGTTGAATGTTGTAATATGATTCATGATGTGTTAGGTGAGGCTATGTGTCATGTTGCGTGTTGTAATATGATTAATTATGTGTTAGATTACGTTATGTGTCATGTTGCATGTTGTAATATGATTAATTATGTGTTAGATGAGGTTATGTGTCATGTTGCATGTTGTAATATGATTAATTATGTGTTAGATGAGGTTATGTGTCATGTTGCATGTTTTAATATTATAAATTGTGTGTTAGGTGAGGTTATGTGTCATGTTGCATGTTGCATGTTGCATGTTGTAATATGATTAATGATATGTTAGGTGAGGTTATGTGTCATGTTGCATGTTGCATGTTGTAATATGATTAATGATGTGTTATGTGAGGTTATGTGTCATGTTGCATGTTGCATGTTGCATGTTGTAATATGATTAATGATGTGTTATGTGAGGTTATGTGTCATGTTGCATGTTGCATGTTGCATGTTGTAATATGATTAATGATGTGTTAGGTGAGGTTATGTGTCATGTTGCATGTTGCATGTTGCATGTTCCATGTTGTAATATGATTAATGATATGTTAGGTGAGGTCATGTTGCATGTTGTAATATGATTAATGATATGTTAGGTGAGGTCATGTTGCATGTTGTAATATGATTAATGATATGTTAGGTGAGGTCATGTTGCTTGTTGTAATATGATTAATGATATGTTAGGTGAGGTCATGTTGCATGTTCCACATTTGGCGCCCTAGACTTCACCCCTGCGGTTCTCCTTGGCACGGTTCTCTTCTTCTTCTTTTCTTCTCTTTTTGTACTGCGCCCCGGATGGCTTTTGCCTCTTCATAGTTCTGTAGTCTTTCCTCGACACTCGCTTCAACACACACTCGACCGATACCCATCAATGCGCTAGCATGTTCTGACAACACCTTAAAGCCGAGGTGATTCCCCTTCCTCTTTAGATTTTTGGCTCATTTTTCCCTTATGTTAGATTTTTTTTTTTTAATGTCAGAATATTGGTTGGAGATATAGAAGGGGTCGCAACCTCAATTCAACTTAAGTTGACTGCAAAACTTAGTTGATGGCCTATGGTTATCTCCACTTTTTTTTGTCTCAGCATTTCACTGTTGCTTGACTGAAATCTATTGCCCTTGGATTTTTGATTGAACCCTTTCATGGGACTCAGTGCTGAATCATTTTTCTGCTATTTTAACTGTATTCATTTTATTAAATATAAATGACTTCAGTTCAGAGTGAGAATGAGTAGTTTAGAAAAACAACTCAAATACAAGCCAGTCAACAAATCTCATTGTTATATGTACAGTAAAGTCAAACATTATACCACATTAATGTTGTCATATGTTTTATTAATTAATAATAATTGGAAATAAATTAAATGAAGTCAAATTAGATAACGAAAAATGAAATAACAGAAAGAAAAAATATTGATGTCTCATTTGAAAACATTCCTTCCTTTCTGACGTTGAGCCGTCGTCTTTCTGAACTGCTCACTGAAATATGAAAAGATTTTAGTATAAAAAACACACCAACTGGCGTGGCTCTAAAATAAATATCTAATATCTGAAAAAATCACCACTGAATACACTCTTAAGTCCTTTGTGAATACCTTTGCGTGTGATACTCTTCCATATCCTTTCAATTCTGCTGTTTTTCTCTGTATTCTGTCCTCCTCGTCTCAAATTCTTCCAGCTCCTTAGCCCTTATTTTCCTTTTTCTCAGCCCTTTCAGCCTCCCACTTTTTCCAGGAGTTCTCCATTTCTTGTCGTTTGTTCTCTGCCTCTAATAGTGTCCCCCTTTTTTGCTTCTCTCTCCAGGCTCGGGTCCGTGGTGTTTAAAAAAAACCCTAAACAAAGAAAATAAGGTTATTGGTTACACAAAACTGTTTCTCTCTTTTTAGAGATATGGCATTCCTTTGCAAACCAATTAATCAGGCATTAATGAAACGACATAAACATGTTGGGTATCTTACATGTAGGGTAAGTGCTGTCTCCCTCCTCCTCTTTTCTCATAATTGTCCATTACATTTTTTCTGAAAGTAGTTTTTGGATTTTTCATTAACCCATCCAAACATCCTCTTCCTCACACTCTTGTCCTTCACACCATCACTCTGCCCCGTCTCATTGGGCTCTGTGCCGCCTGGAATGTCTTCCTGTGCCATGTCATCATCCGAGGGTAGTGAAGTGTTCTCAGCCTGTTCTTCATTCCTCTCCTCCTCCTCACTCACATCTGATGGGAGACTCTGGGCCTGAGAGGGATTCCTGCTGCCCTGGGCTACTTGCCCTTCTGTGCTCACCTGGGGTTCATCCTCCCCTCTATGTATCTCGTTCTTGTCAATCTCCTTTCTCTCAATCTCCCTTTGTCTTTCCAGTGCTTTCAGTTTATCAGTTTCAAGCTGTTTTTCTTTTTTTGCCTGTTTCTCTTTTGCTCGTTTTGCTTCTCAGTCTCTTTATCTCTCTCTCCTTCTGTTACCTCAGCTCATTTTGTTCTACCATTTCAATGTTTTCCCTCTCTTTCTGCTTTTCTCTCTCTTTCTCCTCTCTCTGTTTCTGCAGGTGTCTCTGGAAGGCTTTTCCTCTCTGTTCGTTCTCCTTCGCCGTCTCCTCTGATTTCCTCTCCAGCTCTTTCTGCCTTTCATTCTCTTTCTGCCTATCCAGATCACTCAGAAGTGTCTCTGTCCCCGCTAGGACCTTTGTCCACTTTTTATCTTGGTCAGATTCAAACTCTTTTATGTTCCTTCATCGTGTCTACCCAGGCATTTCCTTCTGTCTCAATATTTGTCCTGGTTGCACTCTGTCTCTGTGTCTCTGTGTGTTGATTGATGCCCAGTGTCTTTGTATTACAGTAGTTTTCTCTGATGTGTTGATCTGATCTCTCCTTTCCTGCCTCTATCACAGGCTTTGTCTTGTCTTCTTGTATCGCATCTTTATCTTCCCTCCAGTGCCCCGTTACTGTCTTTGGCGCGAGCAGGGCTGCTTGCCTCTCTGAACCTCATGACGTGTGGTCAAGGTCAGTCTGATGAGTACTTTTCCACGGTCTACACGTTTGTGCATCCGTGTCCCCCTTCCTCCCCCACTGTATAAATCCTTCCATGTTTTTTGTTTGCTTCTCCATCTCCAGGTTGTCTTCCAGCTTTCTCCTCACTCCCTTTGCACCTGCAACATCTTCAACGTCCCCTTTTCTTTCTGTCAGTCAGCTTTCCGCTGCAACCTTTTGCCTCCCTCATCTCTTTGCCACCTTCCTTTTTCTTCCCATGTCATTATTTTGTATGTTCATCCATCCATCCCTCCATCTTTGGACTTTCTTCCCGCTTAGTGTCTCCCTTTGTGTTTCTTTCTCTCAGTCTGAGCATCTGAGGTTTTTGTTCATCCTCTTTTCGTGTGACCAACTCCTTCTGTCTCGGCTCCACCATTTCCAGTTTGCGTTCCCTCTGTTTCTCAGTCTCTTGTGTCTTTTCCACTTACCACTTCTGGCGTTTCTCTCGGAGTTCCCGCCATCTTTCCTCAGTTGTCTTTTGCTCCTTTTCTTCAAGCCAGTCATCCAGCAATTCATCTTTCTCCATCTGTCTTGTAGCTTCTGTTTGGTGTTCCCCCCTTTGCCTCCTACTTGGGATTATTTTCTTTTTATTGTTTGTTTCTGTGCCAGTACCTCCTAGCCAGTCATCCAGTTGTCCACATCTCTCCACCTGCTGCCCTTCCATTTCTCTTTCTCTCTTGTTTTTCATTACACCCATTCTTTCCTTCTGAATGGATAGTTGTTCATCTATAATTTCCTGTCCCTCTTGCAAACTCTCTCTTTTCTTTCTCACCACATTCTGCTTAATTTCTTCGAGCCAGTCCATTCCCTCATCTCCCAGGTTCTGTACCTCTTTAATTCCCTGTTTATTCACCTCTGTCATTATTTGATCTTCAGCATCTTTCTTTCTCGCTGCATTTCTTCTTCTTGGGCTCAGCACCATACATTTGTTGTTTTCTGTCTGCTCTCCTTGATCGATATGTTTCCCCAGCTCTTGTCTACTCTCCTCTCTGCTTCGCTGATGTTTCCTCCTAATCTCACTCCATTTGTCCTCTCTTTTCGTTAGGCCCATATCTCCAAGCCAGTCATCCTCCAGTTGCTCATGTTTTCGTTCAGTTGCTGTCTTTCCTTCCATTAGCTTACTTGTACTTTGATTTATTTCACCCTCAATTGTTATATTACTTCCTGAATCCACAATTTTCTTCTCTTTTAGCTTGAATTCTCTCAACCATTCCATCCCTTGGATTGGTTTGTCCTTTTCTTCCACTGGTTTAACCACAGACTGTTCTGCTCTTTCTTTTGAGGTATTCTGCAGAAAAAGCTGTTCCTCTTGCTGAGTGATATCTATGTCTTTCTCTTCTTTTTGTCTCATTTCTCTCAACCAGTCCATCCCTTTGATAGTTGGCTTCCTCTGTTGTGCTATTGCTGTTTTCTCTTCTTCCTCAGTATCTTTTTCTCTTTCATCTGCTTGTTTATGCTCCAGATTATTCTGTCCATCTTTCAAATCTAGCTCTGTATCTTTTCTTTTCTCTACTTTTTGCTTAATTTCTCTCATCCATTCTTTACCTTCGCCTATCACTTTATCCAGCTCTGTTTTTCTGGGTGTCTGCAGCTCACTTGTTCTTTTTACTTCTCTCTCAATCTCTCTTTGCTTTTCCATCTTCATCAGTTCTCCCTCTTTTGCTTTGTCCTGCTCTTCTCTCATGTTCAACAACTCCTGTTCTCGTTGCTGAGCCGTCTCTCTTTCTGCCTCTAGCTTTCTCTCCAGCTCTCTTGTCCTCTCCCATTCCTTCTGACTTTTGTCCTCCAATTCCCTCCATCTTTCCTCATGTCTCTTTCGCTCCATCTCTCTCTCCATCTCAAATTTCTGCTCCATTTTCTTAACCTTCTCATTCATCTCTTGCTGTCTCTCAAGTTCTCTTTGCTCATTTTCCAGCCTTCGCTCTGTGATCTCTACGCGTTCCCTCATAGTGCTCTTTCTGTCTCTCTCTCTCTGTATCTCTGATCCCATGTCTTGACATTCGTCCTTCACTTGGTCCAGTCCTCTCTGAATATCCAGGTGTCTCTGTCTTTCTTTTCCCATTGTTGTTTCTGTGTGTCTCAGTGCCTCCATTTTAGTTTTCTGCTGATGTTCAATCTGTCTCAACAATTCCTCCTCCCTTCTCTGAGCCATCACTTCCTCTCTCTCTATCTTACGTTCCATCTCCAGTATCTTTGCCTCCCACTCCTGTTGGCTTTTTCTTTCAAGCTCTCTTAGTATATCCTCGTTTTTCTTTCGCTCCACTTCACTTTCCTTAGCAAAGTTTTCCTCCATGTCCTTAAGCTGTTTCTCCAGCTGACGCTGCCCCTCTTCCCTCTCTGTCTCCATTCTTCTTATTCGTTCTTCTAGTTGTTTCCCCAGTGTTCTTTGTCTGTCATACAGCTCTTCTTCCATGTCTTTCCTTCTCTTTTTCTTCCTCTCTTCCAGACTCTCCATTTGCCTGGTCCAATCTTCCTCCAGCTCTCTCTCTCTATTCCTCTCTATCTCTCTCATTCTCTCCACCTCTCTCATTCTCTTTTGAAATCTTTCAGTGTCTCGCTGTCTCTCCATCTCTCTCAGTTTCTCCAGCTGAGCTATTTGGTATGTCTCTGCGAAGACTTCTCTATTTCCCTCCATCTTGAGGTTGCTTGTCTTGTCTCTGCTCATCTCACCGCTTTGTGGCATTGCCTGCCATCCACTTCTCTCCAAATTCCACTGAAATAGAAAATATGTCATGAAATTTAGCATGTTGTTTTTGCAGTCAAGAAAATATATAACTGACATACTCTACTAGCCATTTCTCCATTGCCATTTTGTATTGCTAATATGAAATGCCTATACAGTATTCTTGCCTTGTCTGTCTCACTCATGAGCTCGGTCTCCTGGTCTTGCTGTTCCTCGATCTCAAACTGACCATTTGCCTCCCGTTTTTGGAGCGTCTGCATCTCCTCAACCTCCTCCTCGGTCAGTCGCCAGGTCTGCTGACCTACTGTCTCTGCCCACCATTGCAGCACCCTCTCTTTCAGTGTTTGCAGCTCTTTTTCTGTCTCTTCTTCTCTTCGTCTCTTAATCTCCTGTTGCCTTGCTGCTTTTTGCAGCCTCTTCCGTTCTTTTTGTCTCTCCTCCTCCATCTTTCTCTGCTGCTCCCTTTGTCTCTCCTCTTTCTGGATCCTTCTCAGCTCCCTGCACCTCTCTTCCTCTCTCTGTCTCTCCCACTCCATGTTTCTCTGTTCAGTCCCCTGTTTGATGCAGCATCCACGCAGTGCTTTCTGGAAACTTCCCCAGCAGTTTGTGGACTCCCCATCACTGTCAGATAGGTGCTGCAGGGGAATGTCCACATGGTCGGCCATCTTGAGCCTTCCTCTGTTCCGCTGGTCCCATGCAGAATCATTGCTCTCCAGGATGTTTGGTTGTTGCCTGCCTCTGTTCAAGGCCTTACCCCGCTCGTTGTTCACGTTGTGGTATTGATTAATGTATGCATGTGTCGGGTCCTTTGGCCTCACAGCATAGGCATGTGCACGGCCCGCACCTCTGTTTTTGCCTCTTTTAGAGAGACTTGGGCTCATGCTGTCAATTGTAAAACAAATATCACAATGTTAAAATCCATCAAACAGAGCTTAACATTTAAATCTCATGTCATTCAAATACAGATTTTAAAACATGTGAAGGATTGCATTAGGGTTGTGTCACAGGGGCCCATACCTTGAAGTGGAGGTAGTACTACCGATCCGTTCACTCTCATCTTCATCTAATGCGACAGGATGTGTCAGGATTTGGTCGAAGGGTTTATCATCTGATCTTCCTCTCAGAGATCGATGGAATTCTTCAGGAAGTCGGTCATGGATCCTCAGCAATGCTGACAGTATCCAATCTCTCATTTCCTGGCTCTGAGACAGCATATGAAAATGTGTTCAATATTGTTTACTTTAGGAACAAGAAAACATTTCTCTAATGCAATGCTAACATAGATTGCTAATTGCTCAATCTGGGACTTTACTTTACTTGAACTCATATGTTGTGTTATAATAGAATGTACTGAATTGTATTTATATTTGAACACGTTCACACATCCTCCACATGTTACCAGCCAAGACAACTAAGGATTTATCTTTTTCCTCCAGGAGTCATTTTGCAAAAGTTCCACATGAATCTATGCTCCTTAAGCCTCCTGGGCATGTCTATCGTGTTATCCAGCCTAAATGACATTTTGCACACTTTACTGTGAGATTTATGATGTAACAGAACTCTGGGTAGATGAGAAGTTAACCCTGCACCTGGTCACCTGAGCTACATTTCCCATCTTCTTTGCTCTACTACACCTGATGGAACCAATCACCTAGATTTGAACTCGGTTAATCAGATATGTGTTGACAACACCCAATCCATACGGTTCGAGTACTATGTATAGGCCTATCTGTGGAGGTCTATAATGACTAATTAATCAATAGGTTACATATTTATGGATACAAACTTTTATAGACCACTAAAATGTATGCTGATGTGAAGAAGAAAAAATGTATGTAACACTTAGGCTACCTGTAAGGAGCCAAAGCACTCCGATCCGATTAGGTTGTATATGATACTCAGTTGCAAATAAAGTGTCTTGTCCGGTCAGGCTTGACATCCAAATGAATGTTTCACTTTTATAGATTCATGTTGGGTTCTCTTTTACCATGGTAACCATTATGTGATCTCTCACTATTACGTCATATGTGTCGCTGTCATTTGGAATCATAGCAGCCTTTTAACGTCACCCAAATTATTATGTTCTAATGTCGCCCATGAATGTAGGCCACGGACAGTGAAATCAGAGAGGATTGAGGCAAAATATTTTGAAATCTTTGGTGAAATGCTGAATACCAAATTCACAACTGAATTAAAATCTGGTCTCAAATACATTGTCAAACGAAATATTACACGTCTAATATTGGTTATTGTTGTTATAAAGCTATCAATTGAATAATCGTTTTAAATTAAATTGAAATCGATACGCAAAGTGGAAATATAATATAATTTCATGTATCGCAGAGGCTTACCAGCAGAAATCGAGTTTAACCCTGATAGCAAAGGCCAGTGGACCACTGTCAGCTCACTGGGGGCAGAGCTGGCGGTCCGCGGGCCTTTTTCTCATGGTTTTCGGGTGGTCCGCTCATGAGTCACAGTCAAACAGCCCACTGTTGTGGCACTCGCTTTCAAAACATCAAATTCTATACTAATGTATACTGCTTCATTCATTTTCACCAACCCTTTACATTTCTATAGATATTACCAGTGCGTAACATAATTCTTTAATTGAACAAGTTATTTTCACCTTGAGAACCCTCTACTAGCTTACCATGAATTTCTCCTGTTTAGCGGCTGATACTTTAAATAGACTTGGATATGGATATGATTTAAACATTCCAGGTATTGCCAACATTTAGTTATTTTCTTGATATCCACGTCCAGCTACACTAAAGATGATGGTGGTCCGAGTGAACCAGAAGTGGATTTTGGTCGGCACCCCAACCAATGTCCACCAGTTGACTGATATGCTTGCTATCTAAAACGTTTGCGCTATGACGCATTGCGATTTAAAATGCTGTTTTAAGGAATTATAGGCTAGCCTACTCATTGTTTGACCCTAAGATCATTGAGTAAATAGTCTACGTCTCTACGTGTCATAAAGAGTGGACATTAGAGGCATTTCAATTTGCTTTATAAATTCATTACATTTCAAGAAGAAATCTTGTGTTCGGACAGTTCATACAAACTGGACACATTTACACTACAACCGCAGTCTTAGTTTTCTCCACATGGTGGCAGTATTTGGGCACAAACGTAGCTATGTCTGCTATGCTATTGATTGTGACTGCGTGTCACAGAAATAATGAATTTTAATATACAAGATAAATAACAGTATGTAACAGAGTAGAGTGACCTACATCTCTCACGTTTCATTGTGTACGACTCATTTCAAGAGTAACAACTAAACATAATGATATGCATTTATCACGTTGTCAGGATAATATGATATCTCCTTACAAAAAAATAAATATGGAAAATGTTTGCTATGAAGGCTTTCACGTGTCGTATGTGGGTGTAAGTCTTGTCTTTAATGAATAACAAAACACAACAAATTGATAATAATAATTCAGAAGGGACAAATCAGTCGAAAATAGGCCTATAACACAGCATCTGAGGACTCCGCTTAACCAATGTCTGTTTGTTTGCAAAATAATTCTAATAAGAAGAATTATTATTATTTTGCAAGCATTTTGGTTAAGCATAACCCCCGGATACTGTGTTATAGGCCTATTTTCGACGGATTTGTCCCTTCGGAATGTATAATTCTCACAGCAGTAGCTCTTTTCCTCTATGCTGAGTACGCAATCATGCGTAAGATTGTTTATCGTTTCTGTACTGTTTATTGAAAAGCTACTGATTTTGTTTGTTTTGTTGTAGGTTTAGACCAACGTTTTTTTTTACCGTCATTGGCTTAGGCTAGAGACAGTCTGAAACATTAACTCGTATATTTCATGTTTTGCAACAGGCCTAGTTAATGAAAAACACTCTGTTTCTCCCCTCATTTTTCATTTGTGTCCTCTTCGAAGCTTTTAAAATGTGTGATAGCCTAATTCAATTAAGCTTAATCATAAAAAAAAGAGTTTTGAAAGTTTAACAAAGAATGTCAGGACAGGTAAAACATGGCAGCAGTGAATGTAGGCTTTTATCCCATAGTTGTTGTTCTTGTCACTAAAAACAAACAATTGCTCCTTTACTCTTCCTGTTTTACTTTAAGAAGGCCAATGGTTTAAGAAAATAGAAAGCTTCAAAAGAGAAAACATTCCATAATGATAACTGTATGGCAAAGATAGCATGTCTTGTGTGGAGATGGAATGTCTGGATGAATGTCCTGGACTGACATGCTGATTGTCAGCCTCACTTTGCCAGCAAATCACTGCCTTTTACTGACAGACAGAAGGATATTTTCACTTCATTGTGAATCCATCCCACTCCCTCACATTAGAAAACACTTCAGATTTCATGAATTGCTCAGCAGCCAATTTTCTCCATGTCTCCTCCACCTCTGACATTGTAATGGGCCTCCCGTTGAAGGGTATAGGTGGACAGCCCTCTCAATACATTTACTTTATGAAGAGTTGATACAGATGAACAGCCAAACTCTATTCAAGAGTCAGGCAATTAGCCTATTCAACCCTTTGGTGATTTTCTTATTATGAGACATGTTTGAAATGGTGATATACTAATAATTAGGAGAATACAAAAAGGTGACCACCAACAAGTTCCTTGTTCTTGAAAATAAAAGTCCATAGCAGGTGGTGCCGGAACAAGTGGGGGAGCAAGAACATGGGATGACCAGACCTGTAGGGGGGTCCGGGGGCACCCTCCCACCGTAGAAAATATTCTTCATTGCAGCTATGTTCCCCTAGCCTGACGATGTCATACTCATAATTCTAGTCAGAATATGAGTCTGATACCGCTCCGTTGGGCTGTGATTATCGGGCGTGTTTCAACCAAACCAGGAAAAAAAATGCCTCTTCGCTCAATTGGATATATCTAGAACCAATCAGAGCAACGTAGTATGACCATAACGTAGACCATGGGGCCAGCTGATACATTAAACTTTTACCGGATCCCGTAGTAAGGAGGGCAAAAACATATTTTCGATCGACAAATGCCTTGATCGTGTTTCTCTTTTCCTCTTTCAAACTGAATGTGCTGTCAATGTCTTCTAAAACAGACTCGAATTTCCACATTTCAGCTCTCCAACGGCAGCCATGTTTGTTGAAAACGAATTTACCCCAAAAGCTCTTTGGTGACGTGGTTGATTACGTTAGGGTTGATCATCTGTCCATCATCGTATAAAGCCCGCCCTGACAATTTGATTGGTCTATCTATCTCCTCACAGATTTTTGTGAGGAGATAGTTTCTCCCCAACGGAGCGACACCAGACCGAACTTCCCGACCTAAATTTGTGTGGGCGTGGCTAAGTTCGTCTGGCATCCAGGCTAATGTTCCCCTGCAGTTTGAGACAGAAACAGAAAGTTTAAAGGCAGTGGCATTAGTTGAATATGGTGTGTACTACATTGTAACTTCCTTCGCAACTTCTAATATGATGCAATCAAAACCGTCAAACTGTCTTGGTATGTAACCATAGACATGAGCACTGTACCTTTATCATAGGTACATTATGTGCCTTCTTGTCTGTACCTCTTAAGAATATTTCTGCACCCCTAGTGACAAAAATGAACCCATTGGGAAGATACAAAATTGATACCTAATGATGTACAGCTGGAGCAATATGCCATTTTGTGTCTTTATGAAACTTACCCTTGAATCCAGAGCCAAAAACATTTGCAATTATTCATCTAACTTTATTTAAAGAACTCACAAGTTTGCACATTTTAACAAATATTATTTTGTACATATTCTCATTGCTTTTTATTTTCCAGTGACATCACTGCTCATAATCATTTTCATAAAAGAACTGCCTAAATGTTCACATCATCTTTTGTTGGAGTGGAGGACACCTTTAAATTATTCACACAGTGACAGTTCTTGTTGGGTATGGTACTTTCTGTGCTGCTAGTTGACATCCCCACTTGTGGATTTGTAGGCCTCCATCAGCTTGGCTTCATGATGACCACCTTTTCATCTGTTTCACTCTCATCGCTGGACATGAGGCTTGTAGCTGTTTCCTGTACAGCTACAAGATGAGGAAGCATTGTTTCAAAATCAGGCATTATATGTATAAACCAACTAATAAACATTCAATTACAATTCAGGTAGAGTTTGAGGGGACATCTCCAATCTTTCCACTGAAACTGCAACTCGAATGCCACAGAGAAATATTCTTCTTATTATTCAATGTACCGGCTAGTACGTAAGACAAAAATGATTAAAAAAAAATGTATTACAAAAATTAAATTTGTGCCCTCAGTGGCCAGAAAAAAAGGAACACTCTATAAATGTGTGTCACCATTTATTGTTCTCTAAATACAATGTAAACTTTGCTCAGCCGTTACAGGTATTTGGCCTACAGAAGCTTTGTAAGCTGGTGTTGGGGCTTTCTGGGCCAAAGAATCAGGGTGGTACTGCCCTCCTGCATGGTGCTACGAATACGAAGAGACGCTCCGTACGCTCAAGGATGGTACGTGGGGTTCAGACCTGCCCTTGATTGAACCTTGACACGTAGCCGGCTATCATTGTCAGGTTTTGTCAAACTGGGCAGAGAGATCCTCAGTGATGGGGATCTTCAGCACCTCATCCACATATGTGACCAGGTCCTGAAAAACCCTGTCAAAGATGAGGTCCAACAGTTTATCTACGTGGTCTGTAATAAAAAAAAAAAGATTGTACAGTTTTTGAATAATCCAACCCTGTTGCAATGTTGCACATTTATAATTTTTTGGTTTTTATATTATTATATCATAATTCTATTTATGATGATGGCCATTTAAAGACAACAGTTTGTTTGTATGTTATGTTTCGCTTGTTGTATAATGGCTGGCTGTACATTGTTTGACTTTTCAATAAAAGGCTTGTGACATTCACGGAAGGTTGGATCTGCTTTCACTGGTTTCTTGGACAGTCCTAACAATACAAAAACTGTATTTTAGTCATGCACAGATATATAGTATACATTGAATACAAAAATGATGATAAAAACATTGATTACAAAATACAATTTGTGCCATCAGTAACATACCAGAAAGAAACTCTATTAATGTTTTGGTAACTGCAGGTGAGTCTCTACGTTCTTGAGTATGCTCTACCCATAAAAGCTGCTAATACGTCGTTCATGAACAAATGAATGAACAAATAAGCGCCCATCTAACATGTATGACCCCGTCATTGACGTGTCGAAAGGAAATGGCTAATGGCCTTGAATCATATGTGCAGGGGGACTGTTGACACCCCTCTCCACCCCAATACAAAGCCTCTTTCAAAGGGAATGTTTTTTGGAAAATAACCATTGCACAGAAATCTTCATACTGTTTGCAGTGTACTTTATACCTATATATGCTAAACCCTCCACACAGCCTCTTATTTTACTGTCAGGTTATTTTAGTGTCGAAAATGTATCTCAAAGACCTTAAACTAACAAACTATTAAAAAGTAAAAAATACTTACATTTCCGTTGTACTGTGATGGAGAGTTGGCACATCCCACTTTCAAGCTCAATCTTTTTTTTTTTTTTTTTAAGATTTATTTTTGGGCTTTTTTATGCCTTTACATGGACAGGACAGTGAAGTGTTATGACAGGAAGTGAGGCGGAGAAGAGGAGGGAAATGACATCAAGCACTTGAACCTGTGTCCCCACGGGCAATGAAGACTGTAAATGGGGGGACTTATTGACTTGGGCCACCATGCCCCCCTCAAGCTCAATCTTGTGGAGAGTCCAGCCTTATACTGGCGCAGGTTGGCAAAACAGGCTGGTCAAATAAATCCATTTAGCTCTTGTGTCTTCTGAGGCTGGGGTTTAGTGTAGGTCTGTGCAGCCGACCACAGAACATCTTTCGTGCCGAATTTGCTTCATGGTGCTAGCTAGCTTATCCAAGGCTTGCAAGAACAAAATGGTGTACGTTCGCAAAGTTAGAATCTATCCTGTAGGTGGGTCGAGTGGGGGCGGTCCAAGGCCATGTAGAGAGACTACATACATGGCCATGGGTAGGTGAAATCCTATTAAGCGCCCATTGTGACTAAAGGCATCATTTCTGACATAGAGAAACCATAACACACCGCCTGGGTTGTTTTTTCCCAGCGTTTTTGGATTGATAGACATGCCAGATACCCAAATTAATGTAAAGAAGCACTTAAAAAGTGAAATATTCATAATATGTCCCCTTTAATTCTATCTACTTCTGCTGACAAAGTGTCACTTTGATGACAGTCTGTCCTCTTTTGTGACTGTGTGGATTGAGTGGGCCTATATTTAAGATCAGCAGTTTCCTATATGAAATAGAGCCTAGATAATCTTAGTTCATTTCAATGGATGAACAGCATCTGAATAGTGAAAGTGTCTGAATAGGGCTTAGCCTACTGAAATAAGTGTGTACATAAAACATTGATTGAACACTTTCAATTTTATTATGGCCTGTTCACATGATTTTCCACCTTTCCCAGCAGTAGCCTAGCTTATAACTTAATAAATAACTAAGTAAAATGGCTAAAAGGTTAGAGGTGTTATGCAGTTTCAGGATGCAAGGAGGTTGAGTAATTACAACTTATAAACTACAATTTACTCTTAAATCAAATGACACTTGAAAGTCATACTGCTGATTGCTCTTCACCTTTTTTATGTTTTCAAATAAAACATGTTGGTGTTGCCAATATATGACTTAAAAAAACCCACTTCTGGCATTTCAGACCGAAGACGATTTGAATCAGATTTCAGTTATGCTCATATTTCGACTGTAGTGTATCATTTGACATCATTTGATCTTGATCTTCCTGATCTTCCTGAGAATGCCAAAGCCAAAACATGATTAAAATGACCAATAAAATGAACAGAAGCTTGGCATTTGAATAGATATCACTGCGTCTAGGGCTTTGTGTTTCATATTGGCTGAGAAAATCTGCAGCCATTCTCTTAGAGTTCTCATTTCTTCTGCAAGAAAGTAGTCCTCCTTCTTCATTGAAAAGCAGGTCTACCGTCATTCCTCTCCCTCCGACATACTTCTGGGTGTTGGGTATTATCTCGTCCGGGTCGAATGTGTGATGAAACACCATAAGAAGTGTAGGCTTTGAGCCTTAAAGGTATAAAAGACATTTTTAACATATTACAATCTAAATGAATAAAACACAAGTTAAACCAGTTAATTGTGCTACTATAAACTATATGTATGTGCCCATCAGCATATAGATGAAAATGTAGCCTAAAGCCTCTTCATTAATGGCACTACCACAGTTAAAACATTGTCCGAATTTGAATAAAAGAGGGCATGTGAAGGATTTCTAGAGCATTCTACAGCATTTTCACATGGAAACAGGATGATTAACCTACTTGGAATCGCACTCAGTGCAGCCTCAACATCGGTTCCAGCTCGAGAGACGATTGGACAGAGGACCAAGATGACATCACATTCTCGTTCATTTCCAACTTGGGTCACACAAAGTCGTCTTTGGAGTTCGGTCTTGATCTCTTCAAGGTACCTCTCAGCATATCCAATGCCCTTGAAAAATACCTTAACCATCTTAGTAGACAGGAGAAATTAGACAGGAGAAATAGAAATTACCACCAGACATGTCTGAAATAGACATATAGGCATTTAAACATACTATAGGCTAATTCAAGAACATCCATTGGTGACTATTACCTTCATATTGGCCTACAATTTAACCTGAACAGGCTAACCCGAACCCTATGACAGAGAGGAGAATCAGTGTAGGTCTGTCCAGGTGATGGAGGCCTAATGTGTAATTCTGTTGTGAACGCTGTTCATTCATCTTTGCAGTTTTCTGCTTAGAAACTACTTTGAGCAAATGCACTCACACTTATCAGTCTCCCACATTTAGGCCGAGATGATGATTTAGGCAAGATGTAAACTATGCCCCTGTGCAACACTCTGGGCTCCTGCATTGGCACCCTGATTAAGGCTATTTTGAGGCAAGGCTCAAGACAGCCGCATACAGAATTATGTAGACGAGTTCGGCAACGAGTCATGGAATGCATCTGATGTTCTGAAACATCCTTTGACGGTGTCAACCGTTAAATAACGTATTTAGTTTAAAGCCGAACAATGGCAGAAACACCGCGTTTCAGAGCTATTTAAATTTACAGTGGCTAGATCGATATTACTACACCATTGAGTCATCATCTTTATCAGCTAACTACTTGCTATAAGCAGGGTAACGTTAGTTAGTTTTGCAACAGTTGCTAAGGAAAGAAAAGTCACGCTTTTAACCCACAGTGCCAAATTGTTGAAGACTTGTTAAATAGTGTGACAGTGTGTGTTACTGAATAGATATTGCTGTAGATTACGCGTGCACTGCGGCCTCCTGTTTGGAAGTGCAACGGGTTAACTCACAAATAAACACAATTAAATAACATTTTGCAAGGTAGAAACATGATATAAATACGAAAACGTACTGTTGTATCTAAGTAAAAGGAAAATCATTGCGAATCACATTTCCATAACCGCAAGATACGCTTGATGATGACAACGGATATGATTAGACTTATACTAAGGTGTTGTGTAGCCCAGCAGTATTCTAACTAAAATAACATATTTATAAACAACCAATCATGATATGTTCATCTCTCATGACACTCAAATAACATCCCAAACCTGAATGATGACCAAAAACAAATGGCGCAGCCCTACCTTTTACAGTTTGATAAACCCCAGAAGAGCTGTTATTCAGAGTGTGATGTAGTCCTAACCAGAATCCACAGCACAACTGTTGGTTTCAGTTTTGCCTGCTCTCAACCACTCTTGCTTGGGAAACTCAATGCGCGCTCCATTTATGACAAAGTCCGAATGCTAAAGGTTATGTGATAAAGAGAGTTGTAGAGTGATTAAATGAGCTGTTGTACAATTTGTAATGAACGCTAAATCAAGAAGAGTTTAAAATAAAATGACTATGCTACCGTACACACAGGCTGTAGCCATAATCATCATGCCAAGTGCAAATAGCAACTGATAAAGACACAAAACGAATTTTCAACATGTTAATTGTAGAAAGACTTTGTATTAACAAACTGCAAAATGAACAAAGGCTAAACGTTTTTAATAATTTAAGGCGGCTTAAGAAAAGTTCTGCCTGTGCGCCAGGTGGAACTGTGAGATATATTTTGCATAGGGCAGCCGGATACGGGAATGTCATTGGCTGTCAGTCTAACACTTGTCCAGCGGAACGCTAATCCATTTCCAGATTTCTGTACATTTTGCGACATAACATTCCGAAACACGAGCTTTCCTTGTTTGCTTACATCTTGAAGAACATAGTGCAGTGTTTTTCTCCCTCTGCAGGCAGCCATGAGTGTGTGTGTTTTAGAGGGGACTATTGATTAAAATCTTTCACTAAAAAACACCAGTTTGTGGAACATGAGTATACTTGAGTATACTAGCTAACCACACCGCTAGTGGTTGCAGTTTCTCATAGTTTCTGATGCAGTTCCACTGTGAAACTGGTGAGAGGCAAGGCAACAGATGATAAAGTAGAAGCCGTGTAGGTGGCTGCTGGAGTAGTACATGTACATTTTACTCACATGGGATGAATATCTTTACATGGACCAACTGCATTTGATTATAAGACAAACCACACAGTTCAAAATCCATGCTGTTTCTATACCTGAGAGGCTAAAAGTAGACCAGGCAAAAACCCAAAACAATGTGAACAGCTGTGGGAAAGAGAGGGAGAGATATGGAATCATGTTAAATAAAACTATAAGCGTTACACTAAATCTAGTCAAAATTACGTTTTCTGCAAGAAACTACAGGTAAGACACAACTGATGTGTTAATGTCTTATAAGAGGACAAATTGGTGTTGGAAGAAATCAAATGGAACTAAAAAGAAATGGGGAAACAACTGATTGACAGGCTGTGATTGTGTAATCATAAGGTTCCATAGGAGGAGGAAAATCTAGAAGCGTAAAAAGGCAAGACTCAAAGATATTTTACACAGTTGGCAAGATAAATCAGCTTAGCTTTCAAGCAAACTAAAGTTTGACAATTACATTTCCATTAGGGCCTCGTTAGCTATCAAGGTTGAGCGCGCCTAAAAACTGAAGACATTACCAATAGATGACATAGGTTCCGTGGAGCTAGCGACAAAAGCGGCAATATGGCGGCGAAAAGCGTCAAAATAAAAGTCCGCTTCATAGTTTTCTTCGAAAATCCAGTTTGGCGGATGTTTTGTAGTTTTACACTGCATATGGATTTTTGACATTTTAGTAGACTCATCTTGCAAATAACCATGGAATGTATTAGGTGAGGTTATGTGTCATGTTGAATGTTGTAATATGATTCATGATGTGTTAGGTGAGGCTATGTGTCATGTTGCGTGTTGTAATATGATTAATTATGTGTTAGATGACGTTATGTGTCATGTTGCATGTTGTAATATGATTAATGATGTGTTAGGTGAGGTTATATATCATGTTGCATGTTGTAATATGATTAATTATGTGTTAGATGAGGTTATGTGTCATGTTGCATGTTTTAATATTATAAATTGTGTGTAAGGTGAGGTTATGTGTCATGTTGCATGTTGTAATATTATTAATGATGTGTTAGGTGAGGTTATGTGTCATGTTGCATGTTGCATGTTGTAATATGATTAATGATATGTTAGGTGAGGTTATGTGTCATGTTGCATGTTGCATGTTGTAATATGATTAATGATGTGTTAGGTGAGGTTATGTGTCATGTTGCATGTTGCATGTTCCATGTTGTAATATGATTAATGATATGTTAGGTGAGGTCATGTTGCATGTTGCATGTTGCATGTTGTAATATGATTAATGATATGTTAGGTGAGGTCATGTTGCATGTTGTAATATGATTAATGATATGTTAGGTGAGGTCATGTTGCATGTTGTAATATGATTAATGATATGTTAGGTGAGGTCATGTTGCATGTTCCACATTTGGCGCCCTAGACTTCACCCCTGCGGTTCTCCTTGGCACGGTTCTCTTCTTCTTCTTTTCTCCTCTTTTTGTACTGCGCCCCGGATGGCTTCATAGTTCTGTAGTCTTTCCTCGACACTCGCTTCAACACACACTCGACCGATACCCATCAATGCGCTAGCATGTTCTGACAACACCTTAAAGCCGAGGTGATTCCCCTTCCTCTTTAGATTTTTGGCTCATTTTTCCCTTATGTTAGATTTTTTTTTTTTAATGTCAGAATATTGGTTGGAGATATAGAAGGGGTCGCAACCTCAATTCAACTTAAGTTGACTGCAAAACTTAGTTGATGGCCTATGGTTATCTCCACTTTTTTTTGTCTCAGCATTTCACTGTTGCTTGACTGAAATCTATTGCCCTTGGATTTTTGATTGAACCCTTTCATGGGACTCAGTGCTGAATCATTTTTCTGCTATTTTAACTGTATTCATTTTATTAAATAGAATGACTTCAGTTCAGAGTGAGAATGAGTAGTTTAGAAAAACAACTCAACTACAAGCCAGTCAACAAATCTCATTGTTATATGTACAGTAAAGTCAAACATTATACCACATTAATGTTGTCATATGTTTTATTAATTAATAATAATTGGAAATAAATTAAATGAAGTCAAATTAGATAACGAAAATTGAAATAACAGAAAGAAAAAATATTGATGTCTCATTTGAAAACATTCCTTCCTTTCTGACGTTGAGCCGTCGTCTTTCTGAACTGCTCACTGAAATATGAAAAGATTTTAGTATAAAAAACACACCAACTGGCATGGCTCTAAAATGAATATCTGAAATCTGAAAAAATCACCACTGAATACAGACCTCTTTAGTCCTTTGTGAATGCCGTTGCGTGTGATACTCTTCCATATCCTTTAAATTCTGCTGTTTTTCTCTGTATTCTGTCCTCCTCGTCTCAAATTCTTCCAGCTCCTTAGCCCTTATTTTCCTTTTTCTCAGCCCTTTCAGCCTCCCACTTTTTCCAGGAGTTCTCCATTTCTTGTCGTTTGTTCTCTGCCTCTAATAGTGTCCCCCTTTTTTGCTTCTCTCTCCAGGCTCGGGTCCGTGGTGTTTAAAAAAAACCCTAAACAAAGAAAATAAGGTTATTGGTTACACAAAACTGTTTCTCTCTTTTTAGAGATATGGCATTCCTTTGCAAACCAATGAATCAGGCATTAATGAAACGACATAAACATGTTGGGTATCTTACATGTAGGGTAAGTGCTGTCTCCCTCCTCCTCTTTTCTCATAATTGTCCATTACATTTTTTTCTGAAAGTAGTTTTTGGATTTTTCATTAACCCATCCAAACATCCTCTTCCTCACACTCTTGTCCTTCACACCACCACTCTGCCCCGTCTCATTGGGCTCTGTGCCGCCTGGAATGTCTTCCTGTGCCATGTCATCATCCGAGGGTAGTGAAGTGTTCTCAGCCTGTTCTTCATTCCTCTCCTCCTCCTCACTCACATCTGATGGGAGACTCTGGGCCTGAGAGGGATTCCTGCTGCCCTGGGCTACTTGCCCTTCTGTGCTCACCTGGGGTTCATCCTCCCCTCTATGTATCTCGTTCTTGTCAATCTCCTTTCTCTCAATCTCCCTTTGTCTTTCCAGTGCTTTCAGTTCATCGGTTTCAAGCTGTTTTTCTTTTTTGCCTGTTTCTCTTTTGCTCGTTTTGCTTCTCAGTCTCTTTATCTCTCTCCTTCTGTTACCTCAGCTCATTTTGTTCTACCATTTCAATGTTTTCCCTCTCTTTCTGCTTTTCTCTCTCTTTCTCCTCTCTCTGTTTCTGCAGGTGTCTCTGGAAGGCTTTTCCTCTCTGTTCGTTCTCCTTCGCCGTCTCCTCTGATTTCCTCTCCAGCTCTTTCTGCCTTTCATTCTCTTTCTGCCTATCCAGATCACTCAGAAGTGTCTCTGTCCCCGCTAGGACCTTTGTCCACTTTTTATCTTGGTCAGATTCAAACTCTTTTATGTTCCTTCATCGTGTCTACCCAGGCATTTCCTTCTGTCTCAATATTTGTCCTGGTTGCACTCTGTCTCTGTGTCTCTGTGTGTTGATTGATGCCCAGTGTCTTTGTATTACAGTAGTTTTCTCTGATGTGTTGATCTGATCTCTCCTTTCCTGCCTCTATCACAGGCTTTGTCTTGTCTTCTTGTATCGCATCTTTATCTTCCCTCCAGTGCCCCGTTACTGTCTTTGGCGTGAGCAGGGCTGCTTGCCTCTCTGAACCTCATGACGTGTGGTCAAGGTCAGTCTGATGAGTACTTTTCCACGGTCTACACGTTTGTGCATCCATGTCCCCCTTCCTCCCCCACTGTATGAATCCTTCCATGTTTTTTGTTTGCTTCTCCATCTCCAGGTTGTCTTCCAGCTTTCTCCTCACTCCCTTTGCACCTGCAACATCTTCAACGTCCCCTTTTCTTTCTGTCAGTCAGATTTCCGCTGCAACCTTTTGCCTCCCTCATCTCTTTGCCACCTTCCTTTTTCTTCTCATGTCATTATTTTGTATGTTCATCCAAACATCCCTCCATCTTTGGACTTTCTTCCCGCTTAGTGTCTCCCTTTGTGTTTCTTTCTCTCAGTCTGAGCATCTGAGGTTTTTGTTCATCCTCTTTCGTGTGACCAACTCCTTCTGTCTCGGCTCCACCATTTCCAGTTTGCGTTCCCTCTGTTTCTCAGTCTCTTGTGTCTTTTCCACTTACCACTTCTGGCGTTTCTCTCGGAGTTCCCGCCATCTTTCCTCAGTTGTCTTTTGCTCCTTTTCTTCAAGCCAGTCATCCAGCAATTCATCTTTCTCCATCTGTCTTGTAGCTTCTGTTTGGTCTTCCCCCCTTTGCCTCCTACTTGGGATTATTCTCTTTTTATTGTTTGTTTCTGTGCCAATACCTCCTAGCCAGTCATCCAGTTGTCCACATCTCTCCACCTGCTGCCCTTCCATTTCTCTTTCTCTCTTGTTGTTCATTACACCCATTCTTTCCTTCTGAATGGATAGTTGTTCATCTATAATTTGCTGTCCCTCTTGCAAACTCTCTCTCTTCTTTCTCACCACATTCTGCTTAATTTCTTCGAGCCAGTCCATTCCCTCATTTTCCAGGTTCTTAACCTCATTAATTCCCTGTTTATTCACCTCTGTCATTATTTGATCTTCAGCATCTTTCTTTCTCGCTGCATTTCTTCTTCTTGGGCTCAGCACCATACATTTGTTGTTTTCTGTCTGCTCTCCTTGATCGATATGTTTCCCCAGCTCTTGTCTACTCTCCTCTCTGCTTCGCTGATGTTTCTTCCCAATCTCACTCCATTTGTCCTCTCTTTTCGTTAGGCCCATATCTCCAAGCCAGTCATCCTCCAGTTGCTCATGTTTTCGTTCAGTTGCTGTCTTTCCTTCCATTAGCTTACTTGTACTTTGATTTATTTCACCCTCAATTGTTATATTACTTCCTGAATCCACAATTTTCTTCTCTTTTAGCTTGAATTCTCTCAACCATTCCATCCCTTGGATTGGTTTGTCCTTTTCTTCCACTGGTCTAACCACAGACTCTTCTGCTCTTTCTTTTGAGGTATTCTGCAGAAAAAGCTGTTCCTCTTGCTGAGTGATATCTATGTCTTTCTCTTCTTTTTGTCTCATTTCTCTCAACCAGTCCATCCCTTTGATAGTTGGCTTCCTCTGTTCTGCTGTTTTCTCTTCTTCCTCAGTATCTTTTTCTCTTTCATCTGCTAGTTTATGCTCCAGATTATTCTGTCCATCTTTCAAATCTAGCTCTGTATCTTTTCTTTTCTCTACTTTTTGCTTAATTTCTCTCATCCATTCTTTACCTTCGCCTATCACTTTATCCAGCTCTGTTTTTCTGGGTGTCTGCAGCTCACTTGTTCTTTTTACTTCTCTCTCAATCTCTCTTTGCTTTTCCATCTTCATCAGTTCTCCCTCTTTTGCTTTGTCCTGCTCTTCTCTCATGTTCAACAACTCCTGTTCTCGTTGCTGAGCCGTCTCTCTTTCTGCCTCTAGCTTTCTCTCCATCTCTCTTGTCCTCTCCCATTCCTTCTGACTTTTGTCCTCCAATTCCCTACATCTTTCCTCATGTCTCTTTCGCTCCATCTCTCTCTCCATCTCAAATTTCTGCTCCATTTTCTTAACCTTCTCATTCATCTCTTGCTGTCTCTCAAGTTCTCTTTGCTCATTTTCCAGCCTTCGCTCTGTGATCTCTACGTGTTCCCTCATAGTGCTCTTTCTGTCTCTCTCTCTCTGTATCTCTGATCCCATGTCTTGACATTCGTCCTTCACTTGCTCCAGCTCTCTCTGAATATCCAGGTGTCTCTGTCTTTCTTTTCCCATTGTTGTTTCTGTGTGTCTCAGTGCCTCCATTTTAGTTTTCTGCTGATGTTCAATCTGTCTCAACAATTCCTCCTCCCTTCTCTGAGCCATCACTTCCTCTCTCTCTATCTTACGTTCCATCTCCAGTATCTTTGCCTCCCACTCCTGTTGGCTTTTTCTTTCAAGCTCTCTTAGTATATCCTCGTTTTTCTTTCGCTCCACTTCACTTTCCTTAGCAAAGTTTTCCTCCATGTCCTTAAGCTGTTTCTCCAGCTGACGCTGCCCCTCTTCCCTCTCTGTCTCCATTCTTCTAATTCGTTCTTCTAGTTGTTTCCCCAGTGTTCTTTGTCTGTCATACAGCTCTTCTTCCATGTCTTTCCTTCTCTTTTTCTTCCTCTCTTCCAGACTCTCCATTTGCCTGGTCCAATCTTCCTCCAGCTCTCTCTCTCTATTCCTCTCTATCTCTCTCATTCTCTTTTGAAATCTTTCAGTGTCTCGCTGTCTCTCCATCTCTCTCAGTTTCTCCAGCTGAGCTATTTGGTATGTCTCTGCGAAGACTTCTCTATTTGCGTCCATCTTGAGGTTGCTTGTCTTGTCTCTGCTCATCTCACCGCTTTGTGGCATTGCCTGCCATCCACTTCTCTCCAAATTCCACTGAAATAGAAAATATGTCATGAAATTTAGTATGTTGTTTTTGCAGTCAAGAAAATATATAACTGACATACTCTACTAGCCATTTCTCCATTGCCATTTTGTATTGCTAATATTAAATGCCTATACAGTATTCTTGCCTTGTCTGTCTCACTCATGAGCTCGGTCTCCTGGTCTTGCTGTTCCTCGATCTCAAACTGACCATTTGCCTCCCGTTTTTGGAGCGTCTGCATCTCCTCAACCTCCTCCTCGGTCAGTCGCCAGGTCTGCTGACCTACTGTCTCTGCCCACCATTGCAGCACCCTCTCTTTCAGTGTTTGCAGCTCTTTTTCTCTCTCTTCTTCTCTTCGTCTCTTAATCTCCTGTTGCCTTGCTGCTTTTTGCAGCCTCTTCCGTTCTTTTTGTCTCTCCTCCTCCATCTTTCTCTGCTGCTCCCTTTGTCTCTCCTCTTTCTGGATCCTTCTCAGCTCCCTGCACCTCTCTTCCTCTCTCTGTCTCTCCCACTCCATGTTTCTCTGTTCAGTCCCCTGTTTGATGCAGCATCCACGCAGCGCTTTCTGGAAACTTCCCCAGCAGTTTGTGGACTCCCCATCACTGTCAGATAGGTGCTGCAGGGGAATGTCCACATGGTCGGCCATCTTGAGCCTTCCTCTGTTCCGCTGGTCCCATGCAGAATCATTGCTCTCCAGGATGTTTGGTTGTTGCCTGCCTCTGTTCAAGGCCTTACCCCGCTCGTTGTTCACGTTGTGGTATTGATTAATGTATGCATGTGTCGGGTCCTTTGGCCTCACAGCATAGGCATGTGCACGGCCCGCACCTCTGTTTTTGCCTCTTTTAGAGAGACTTGGGCTCATGCTGTGAATTGTTAAAACAAGAATCACAATGTTAAAATCCATCAAACAGAGCTTAACATTTAAATCTCATGTCATTCAAATACAGATTTTAAAACATGTGAAAGATAGCATTAGGGTTGTGTCACAGGGGCCCATACCTTGAAGTGGAGGTAGTACTACCGATCCGTTCACTCTCATCTTCATCTAATGCGACAGGATGTGTCAGGATTTGGTCGAAGGGTTTATCATCTGATCTTCCTCTCAGAGATCGATGGAATTCTTCAGGAAGTCGGTCATGGATCCTCAGCAGTGCTGACAGTATCCAATCTCTCATTTCCTGGCTCTGAGACAGCATATGAAAATGTGTTCAATATTGTTTACTTTAGGAACAAGAAAACATTTCTCTAATGCAATGCTAACATAGATTGCTAATTGCTCAATCTGGGACTTTACTTTACTTGAACTCATATGTTGTGTTATAATAGAATATACTGAATGGTATTTGTATTTGAACATGTTCACACATCCTGCACATGTTACCAGCCAAGACAACTAAGGATTTATCTTTTTCCTCCAGGAGTCATTTTGCAAAAGTTCCACATGAATCTATGCTCCTTAAGCCTCCTGGGCATGTCTATCGTGTTATCCAGCCTAAATGACATTTTACTGTGAGATTTATGAAGATGTAACAGAACCTGGTCACCTGAGCTACATTTCCCATCTTCTTTGCTCTACTACAGCTGATGGAACCAATCACCTAGATTTGAACTCCTAGTTAATCAGGTATGTGTTGATAACAGCAGCAAACTGTGCCGTGGTCCCCCGAACCCCTTGGTAAGAAAATGGCTTCATATATATATATATATTATTTAACTATGTGAATACTAGCCTATATAGCACACATGTTTTTACTATTTACCCAATCCATACGGTTCAGAATACTCTGTCTAGGCATTTCTGTGGAGGCCTATGATGACTAATCAATCAATAGGTTACATATTTATGGATAAAAGCTTTTATAGACCACTAAAATGTATGCTGAGGTGAAAAAAAAAAAATTATGCAACACGTACCTGTAAGGAGTCAAAGGGCTCCGATCAGATTAGGTTGTATATGATACTCAGCTGCAAATAAAGTGTCTTGTCCGGTCAGGCTTGACATCCAAATGAATGTTTCACTTTGATAGATTCATGTTGGGTTCTCTTTTACCATGGTAACCATTATGTGATCTCTCACTATTACGTCATATGTGTCGCTGTCATTTGGAATCATAGCAGCCTTTTAACGTCACCCAAATTATTATGTTCTAATGTAGGCCATGGACAGTGAAATCAGAGAGGATTAAACCAGAACATTTTAAAAATCTTTGGTGAAATGCAGAAATGTGGTCTCAAAGACAGTGTCAAGCGAAATATTATAGGCCTAATATTGGTTATTGTTGTTACAAAGCTATCAATTTAATTATATTTTGGAAATGTGTGTTCGTATTTCATGTATCGCAGAGGCTTACCAGCAGAAATAATAATAATAGTAACTTTTACCTTGGGAGCCTTCTACTAGCTTACCATAAACTTCTCCTGTTTCGCGGCTGATACTTTAATAGATTTGGATATGGTTAATAAATTCCAGGTATTGCCAACCTTTTATGTGATTTTCTTAATATCCACGTCCAGCTACACTAAAGATGATGGTTGTCTGAGTGGACCTGAAGTGGATTTTGGTCGGCACATCTTGATATGCTTGCTATCTGGAGAAAACGTTTGTGCTATGACGCATTGCGATTTAAAATGTTGTTATGAGTAATTGTAGACTAGCCTACACATTATTTGGCCTGAAGACCTTCGATCATTGAGGCTAAATAGTCTACGTGTCATAAACAGTGGACATTGAAGGCATTTTATTTTGCTTCATAAATTGTTTAATTTTTAAGAACAAATCTTATGTTCGGACAGGCCAAACAAACTGGACAAATGTACACTACAACCAAAGTTTTAGTTTTCTCCACCGGGTGGCAGTATTTGGTTTCCTAAAGAACGTTCAAGTAATGTATGGTAGGTGGCAGTGGCACTCTTTCTTTGTGTCAGAAATATAGGTAGGGTTATGTCTTGTTTTAGATATCAAATATGGACTAAAGACAATGTTTAGAAATGTTTAAGTATATTAGAGAAAATGTCAAAGAAAGGTCAAACATATGAGGCTTTCACCAACATAAATAAAGACAGACCACTTACGTTCTATATGAGAATGTACCAATTCAAAGGGATGTGCTATACCTGCATAATCCACAAAACAAACATATCAGCAGCAGAAAAAGGACACTCATCACATAATTTCATTCTTCTTGGAGCTCACGTCTGGTCGAATTCTTAGTGTGAAAAAGTACAGGTTGCACACACACATTATTTGAATGTCAGGAAACCCCTGTGCAACTGCCACCACCCCACAAAAACAGCAACCATAACAACCACAAACCTAATCACGGCACTGGCCAATCAGCTTGTGTGCAGAGGGGGCTAAAATAGTTCAGTCTCTTAAGTAAACTCACCCTACTCAAATGAAGTGGAAACAATAGTTATTTTGTGTGTGAGCACCAAAGGAGATATGTCAGCTATGCATGTTGATTGTGACTGTGCGTCACAGAAATAATTAATTTAAATATACAAGATAACTAACAGTATGTAACAGAGTAGACTAGAGTGACCTACATGTCTCAAGTTATTTAAAGAGGCATGAGCTGCTGCTATATTTAGTGGAAGGGGAAATCTTAGTAGCTATCACAGAACCATAAATGTAAAGTTTTAGAGGATAGCGTCTATGTATTAATCAGGAAATGTTGATATTGTGGACAAGTTATGACCATGCAAATGTCTAAGTGTATGGCTTAGTGCCGTAATGCCTTAGTGTATGGTGTATGGTGCTTTCATTTTGTACGTGTAATTTCAAAGTAACAAATAAACATGCTGATATGCCGTTATAATGTTGTCAGTTTACTTTGATATCTCCAGACAAAATCTATTTTCTACTTTGGGAAATACATACTAATGTATGCTATGAAGGCTTTCACTTGTCGTCAGAGCCCAGATCTAGTAGTGGGTGTGACTTGAATGGAGTTGTTACCTATCGCCTTTATATCGACACGCTATTTCTGGTAAGACTTGATGGTTTATTTCACGTATCTGGGACTTCGTTAGCTGGCGTAAACACTAATGATGTTACTGTAGACTACATTAATCGTACGATTTCATGTTAGCATGACCGCACGCAGGTTTTTGTTGAAGTTTGAAGTAAACTCGTACCTTAAAAGTATAAAACTAAAAGATCAGATTGTAATCATTTGTTGTTGATTTTGCTTGTATGTGTGTGTTGTCTTTGACGAATAACAAAACACAAATATTATTGCATGGTTGGTTTAAAAATGACCATTGACAGTGAAACGTCGCAACAGGTGTGCTGTCAAATGCGCAGCATGACTGCGGGCTCAGTGTTTGTAAGCGACCGGTACGGCGTTATTCTCACAATCCGATACAAAATGCATGTCTCCAGTTATAAATTATGCCAATATGATAATCACTGATAATAATAATAAGAATCATTATTATTTTGCAAGCAAATAGACATTGGTTACGCGTTCCCCTGAGATGCTGTGTTATAGGCCTATTTTCGACGTCCCATCACTGCCTTAGCTTTGGTCCCTTCTGAATATATAATTCTCACCGTGTATACATGACTGTACACCTAATAACATGATGTATGAATCCCACAGCTCTCTGCCAGTGGTTCGGGCTCAGAGTGCTAGAGAGAATGACTCTACAATGGGCAGCAGTGGCTCTTTTCCTCTATGCTGAGATAGCTTTCCTTCTCATCCTCTGCCTGCCCCTCCTCTCTGCTCAGAGGTCTGTCTGTCTGTCTTTGTTTATTCATTGTTTGTAGTCTCTCATGGTGCAACATTTTCTTTACATTGATGAAATATTTGGTAAAACCATGCAATATTTTTTTTGCATCTCAGCAATGACTCTGGACAGATGCAAATATATATGTGCTATGTTTATCACCTCTTATATAGATGGCACAAAATATTCAAGTGGAATATATGGAGCATGATGTCACCTTACTGGAACAAATTTTTCTTTGCCATGATATTGATCCTCATTGTTCTTTTTCTTGGTAAGTGCTCTTGCAAAATAATAATGTCTAGCTTGCATACAAATACATTTACTGGTGTGTTTACGTTTAATGTAATTTGCCCAGTGATATTTATCCCCTTTCCTCTTTATTTTGCTCACCTTTTCAGATGCCTTGAGAGAAGTCAGGAAGTATTCAGCCGAGGAGGCCTCAAAAGATTCCCAGCTGCAGCCCAACTTTTCAGACCATGTGCACATGATGCTCTTCAGGGCCCAGAGGAATCTGTACCTCTCTGGATTCTCCCTCGTTCACTGGCTGTGAGTGTCTCTGGTGCTGTTCTCACACCACTGCTTTATACATTCCGTATCATCAACACATATGCCTCAGAAACAACAGAACGTTTGACACCAGACATTTACAGGGTAGATCAATTTGCCAGTTATTAGGCCAGCTACAGTAAACTGTTTCCATGGCCAACTTTGATATAGTTTCCCGATTTCTTGGTGTTACCATAGCATCATGCGCCGCATCATCACCCTGATCCACCAGGTGGCTTTAGCCGAGGGCAGCGGAGCTGCGTTGCAGGCCCAGGCAGAGGGTGCCAACCAGGCCGGCAAGAAATATATGGAGGAAAACCAGCAACTGAAAGAAGTAAGTCCAGCCCTGTGAAATACTGAGTCAGTCCCATTTCCCTGTATTGTACACTGTGGTGATGCAGCTTCATGTGTTGCATTGTCAACTGTTGCAGCAGTGTTAGTGCACACTGTGCTTTGTCTTGCAAGATAAAACAGTACACACTTGTGCACTTAAACTAAGTGCATGAAGACACATACCAGTTGCCCACGTGTTTGGACTACATGTGGAGAGTAGGGGAGGCTGATTATTTTACTTATTCATGTTCTATGAGAAGGGCCCTCCCTTGTAACTTTTGGTGTGAAGCAAAGGATGGACATTAAGATCAAGATGTTGTAAATCATGTATCTCCCTACCCCCCTTTATACAGACCCTGCAGAAAGAGAGCACAAAGTCTACTGGAGCTCAGCTGATGAGACAGGAGGTGGAGAATGCAAACAAAGACCTCAGAGCTGCTGATGATGGTAGGTGTTCCTCTGCCTTCTGGGATTAGGGTGGTTCATGATAAAACAGATGTATTGTTGGATTGGTTCTGATGTACAGAAAATAAATAATATATTTTCATGAAGAATGTAAGCACGTAGAAATGAAAGTCAAACACAATGTCAGTGGACTGCTGGTGAGTTTCATCAGAAAGATCTGAACGATTTAAACGTTGCCTCCTCCTCAGCATTGCGTAAGTCTCGTGTTGAAGTGGAGGCTCTGAAGAAACAAGCTCAGGGACTCACCAGAGAGTATGATCGACTGCTGACGGAACATCACATGCTACAGGTGCTGTGACTTACGGAGTGGTTTAAGAGTTTAAATTCATACATAAACACACACACACACACACACACACACACACACTCACTCACTTACTCACACACACACAGGGCAGAGGTTAACGTTATTGTCCTTCTCTTACAGAACAATCTTAACAATGGATCCGAAGGCAAAAAAGATCAGTAGGCCCGGTGCCCAGGTTAATCACAAACTTTGGCAAGTTATTTTATGTTACAACCCAACGTTCCTTTCATTGAGTCCACCATCTCCCTACAGTAAAGAATCATTGTGATGTTTGATTCTTTATTGGTGGCAGCCCCTTATACTGAGTTCAACCATTAGCAGAGTAATTGTCAATGTGCTTCACGAAGTGAATAATGCTTTCAAATCAGTGACTGTACTGAAGGGTAATTAATACAAAAATTCAATGTTTGAAGGCCTGTGGGTTCTGTCCTTTAGGTCCACAGCAACTAATGATCCTTTGAGGACTTTATACAACAGAGAAAAGAACAACAAAGACAGGGGAAACTTCTTTTCAAGACTATTGTATTAAAAATGGAATTTCCACTAGGCACAATGGTGGCTTAATATACTGTAAAATGAAGTCATTGAACAACAACTCACTGTAATGGGCCAAGAAAAACAAACAATGGAATTTTCATGTACACAGCGCATGAGCAACACAAAGACAACTCCTGTGGCGTTATACAGAATGAAAACGAGGCAAGAAAAAGTAGAGAGAAAACATACTTTAAAATGCCCTGTAAAGCTAATATTTTCCCGTTTTGTGAATGTCACACATGTCGTATATAGTATATGATATGTGTATGCTGTGGTTTTGCATATCCTGACAAGATAGTAAGGTCAAGATATTTATAGTTTTGATAGTTTCTTTTTGGAGTTGAGATTAAGCGAAACCTCCTACAACTAACGCTATTGGTGTTTATGCAGGAAAATTAATAATTCCTGAGCAGTAATATTAGCACACTTTAAAGTGTATCTCTATTTCAATCTCTCTCTCTCTCTCTTTCCATTATACACACACACACACACACACACACACACACACACACACACACACACACACACACACACACACACACACACACACACACACACACACACACACACACACACACACACACAACCAGAAACATGTAGCAATACTTCAAAGGTTGTTTTGATATATGTTATAAATAGGTGGACTGAAAATCCAGACTTTCCTAGTGTTTGCTAAAGGGCTAAATGGGAACACCCAACAGGAATCACAACATAGGAGAATGCTCCGCATTCCGTCCATATGACAGAAATATAAATAAATATAAACAGACCAAGACCCTCCCTTGCTCTCTCGGCGTAAAGCTCAGCTGACATAAGAAGTTATGAACCTCTCACGCAGCTTGTTAACATTCTGGGGCTAAACACAAGGTGCTGTGGCTGGATGAGAAAGTATTCACTGTAAATATTTCACCTTGTGGTTCAACCTCCACATGACACAGTTTGTGTTTTTAGATTAGGGAACAGCTATGACTCATCCAGTGCATCATAACCCTTATCCTTGTGGGTGTTTAAACCCTGTTTAAGGCTTTGCAGGGACGCTGGAAAAGGGGTCACAAAGTACAACCTATAGAATAAGGAGATATTTAGCAGACTATTGCATGAATTGATCTTTGACAGGAAAAATATTTGTCACATCTTTAGTAAGTTAAAACTATACCCTGTACATGGTCTTCCAAATATAAAAAACATCAGCATCTACATCAAACACATTTACAAAATACTCAATAAAAAAAACAAAAACAAACAAATAACAATTTGATTGTTTCTAAAAATAGGCAGAAAATCCATTGAAAACCACAGCATATACATTAAAGAGTTTCAATCATTATTTTTTTAAACACATCTGTTGTTATTTTACATAAATCTACATGAGTCCAGTACAAATATATAAAAATGTTGCTCTGCATGTGTGTACAGAATGGCCACTGGGTGGCTTTCTTTCATAAGTTCAGAAAAAAACAAAAAAAACAAACAAACAAACAAAATATTCAAGAGAGATTTACACAGAGGAGCGTTGATGGTGCTGACCATCACAGCCGTGTCTCCCTGTTGGGGTTGCACTCCAGAGTCCGCAGGAGCTGCTCGCACTGCAGCGAGTGGTTCTCCTCTTTCCTGAGGCACTCGGTCTCCGTCCCACCGTTGCTCAGCGCTTGCTGCCGCTGCTCCCGCTGCATGTGCCTCCTCAGCAACAGAAAGCCCAGGATGCACGGGAAGAAGGAGATGGTCCGCAGGCCCAGTGTCAGGCCAAGATACACTATCCTGATGGGTCCCAAAATAAATTAAAATAAAGTAAAGTGAGAGAGAGAGAGAGAGAGGGAGAGAGAGAATGGAGACGGAGAGTTAGACTTCTGCCTGAGACCAAAAGCCAGTTATCATCGTTGGTTGGTTGGATGGTTCACCATGAGATTACTTGTTTCAGCAAGAACATGCAACAGAATACAGCACAGACTGGGAGAAAAGAGAATACTCCCAAGTTACATTAATTATCTTCAGCCTACAACTGAACCTGGACTTTAGAAACACTGTAAAGACCACCAGTATCAGGTGATAATGTGTAACTAAGGTATTACAATATTGACATGGTAGTACAAGTACAACAACATATGAAAAGTTAAGAATGAAGTTACTCTCAAACTTGATAGAAATGTATATCTGTAAATGTACTGTATATCTGTATATCTAGCCAACATATTCTAATAGCATATTCTTAATGCTGGCTTTAATGCTAATTTGGGGAAACTGATTATCTTTTGAAAAAGTGAAAACATTTAGTTTAGTTTAGTAAACCGTCTGGCCACACTGGATGATGCATAACATAGGCCATGACTTCATATAGAATTCAAACAGATGCATGATCTCCTGCCAGGAAGACTGTTCTTTATTAATTCAAACCACAAGACCTCTATTAATATTTAACCCTAAGATTAAGATTGCATTGCACAATATTGTTGTAGTCAGTGAACAATTTCATTCAGCGATTTGTGATGTTTGCCTTGGACCATTTGCCTGTCCCCAAGTTCATGCCCTTTGGCAAAGCGCTGTGAAAGCAAATTAGATCCACACCATCAGAGGGTCACAGTCATATTTAAGAGTAAGTATGATGTTGTTCTTGCATATGCTTACTTATCTTGGTCATTCATATAACATGATATGTTTTTTTTAACCTCATGAAAAAAAAAAAAAACCTTAACTGGTAGGAGAGGAATTGTGTAGATGTATAGATTTGCTGTAATTGTTCAGTTTGTTGTTTTTTGAAAGTCATGTGGTTAACAGTTAACCCTCTTTAGAAATTAAATGCAGCACAGCATGTGAGTGATTTTACTTCTTCGCCATCTCTTCTTTATCATGACACACATTTTTGAGTGGGTGTGGGTTGGTAGCATAACTGGTTGGACTTGTAAGTCGAGTGACCAGCTCAGTGTAAGTAATGTAACTAGTGTAGAGGATGGAAACTTTAAAATACAGCACAGTGCCCAATTGAACGGAATCATGGAACTGCCAACCATCATTTACAAGGAATCAAAAGTTTAGCGATCAGGAAATAGATACACATGCTAATTAGGGGACATAAAACAGAGAGATAATACAGGGCAGTAATTCTACACCACTCAAAAGACAAATAACACTCAGACTATTTGTGCAGGTATATCAAATTAATTCAATAGTGTAGCAGGCATCTACACATAAGGAATTGGATAAAGTGTAAAAGTAGTGGCAAGACATAAAAAGCCAAACAAAAGTAAAGCTTGCTTTCAACATGGTGGTCATTTCATGTCTTTTCATCACACCATCTCCCTATACTCCCAAAGCTTTTCTGTTTAGAATGTATTTAGTACTTGTGAAAACTACCTTTAAAATAAAACATTTTTCAGTCACTGGAATTTTTTGGGATCTTTGAAGCTTAGTAACGTTTCCATAAATACGACCAGAGTTCTGAAATGTGGCATGCTGATTCAATGTTTCCTGTAGATTCTAAAACTGTAACTTATTCTGGATGGAATGACTGAATATATATAGAGGCCCAAACTTGGTTACATAACGTGCACACATGTATGGACACTTAAAGAATAAATAGCATCTGATGGATCGAAGCATTCATATTTATACAGTGTCTAACCTAAATTATATATGAAATGCTTTTCATGCACATTGTGACAAGGATCCTTTCACCTGGGAGCCGATGTCATATTTACTTGAAATTTTCAGAGAACATTGTATGTACATCAAAAGCATTATGTTCACAATTACAAGTTTGTGTACCTTCCAGAATGAATTTTATGAGCTGCAAGTTTATTGTCACAAATTGATCCGCACTGTGTAAATATGTCCAAAACGCATTAGTATTAGAATATTCAATATTGTGGGATCATCTATAAGAAGCTATTCAATGGGATATATCATCACCTTTTCACCACAAAATACACTATAGTGCACTGTGCCCCTGCAGCTCCTTGCACTTCTCCCAAAACTTTGCCAAAAATCCCCACAAATGCAAAGTAAAAGTAACAGTCTGAAGAGCACAACTTGTCATTCTGCGCTCCTGTAGCAGGCAGAACGTGGTTTTAGCCATGTGATGTCTGTTCGTACATAGCTATTTCTAGGCGCATGTTGCGATAAAACGGGCGCTAACGTGTTGGTTCATCTACCCCTCAGTGTGACAGGTGGTTAATGTACCTGTAGGCTGTCGTGTTGTATATTCGGCACGCTCCAGGGCCGCCACACCTCTTCTGTCCCCACTTCAGGCAGGTGGTGTCAATGAATGCACCGAAATAGATGGGGGCAGGTATCCCAGCTACACAGAAGCAAAAGTGAAAAGAACCCCATTTCAAACCATTCCACAGGACCCAGACTTAAGGGGGGGGGGGGGGGGGGGCGGGACGCTGCCTATGGAGAGAGATGCACTCTGCTGCTGACAAGCGATGATGTATATATGCATGAGTGCATTCCCTGTATTTATTTATACATGTTTGTATGTGTTTATGCATGCGTGGAGGCATGCAACAATGCCACGCGAACGGGCATTGTACATCCCTCGGTGGTTCATTAGCGTAGCTTTGGGCAGAGGGAATTCTATGCATGAGGTAATGATTACAGAGCCCGATGCAATGGCTTGAAGTGCCACCCACCGAGTGACCGGATGACAGGACTTACCGAGGGTTCGAGTGGCGAGCGTGTAGAGCCCCAATGCAAGAGACTTCAGCTGTGGCTTAATGCACCTATCAGAGCAGAGTGCAGGCAAAGAGTAATGATCATAAGCATTGCATAACCATTATGTGATCATTGCTTGGGTACAGTGGTACAAGCATACTGTAGTTGCTGAAGTGCATGACCTATTTTCCTGACATTCAGAATAAAGAGAACATAAGATTCACTTTACATTGCAAACAGTCAGAACGGCAAATAAATGGACCACCTCGCTGACATATACAGTATACAGTGCCTGCTACGAAATGCCCCCTGGAGACTCACCTGATGAGTAGCATATAACCAGGGGTCCCCCCCAGGGAGATGATGAAGGAAGTGATGACAGACAGGGCCAGGAAGTAGGGGAAGATGCCGTCGCAGCTGCTCCGGTGGGGGCATTGGCCCAAAATGGCTGTCAGGTTGCCGGTCTGGGGGCCTGGTTCAGCAGCGCCTATGCATTTGCAGTTCCAAACACCTGCAGAGAGATACTGCATTATGGATCAACCAATAGGGTAGTCGACCAAAAACTCACAAAGCATGCAGGGATACTTCAATGAATACACATGCCATTCTATCCTACTTGTGCCCCTGGCTGGTACATCAGATACATCGGATACAAACGTGATACGAACCAAAAGACTGATACTTTTTTAATGGCAATACTTCTCGCATACTGCAAAAGTGCAATTAATACAGATTAACAAGGGTAACAATCTCAATATCAATAATATAATCAATATCAATGGTAGGGAAACAATTTTACTTTAGGGAACAAATGTTAGTCATTAACACGTAACTAATTAGTGTTAAGACATCCTTAATAACCAACTAGGTGGTCTTAACCTAAGCTTACTGATATATAGCAAGGATCAAAATAGAAGGTTCTTAGCCTTTTAATATACTGTCTAAATATGCAACTTATAGTGGTAAAATATTTGTAGAATAGGTATATCTACCTGCAAACCTTACTTTACCAACAAACAAACTGTACCAACCAGTCCACCTTAGAGTCTCACAAGACAGAGACATCTGTCAGAGACTGATGGAGGCTTATGACTTTGGAAAAGGTTTCTGTCTTGTGGAAACACAAAATGGTTACTTTGGAGGGGAGTGGTAGGGAACTTTGGACGCATGTCGTATGTTTTGAGAAATTGTCTGATTATATGGATATTAACCCTTCATTTTAGAACAGGGAACTTACGCTGAATCAGTAATGATATACTGTGTAGGTATCACTTATTGAAGTGTACTCATTGCTTCTGAGCAAGTTTCCACTTTAGAACAGGGGCCCTACCCCCCAGTCACCACTAGCAGCCTGGGTGAGTACAATTACCATTACTTGGACCTGCTGTGCCATTGCATTGAGCAATGAAACACTGTTTCTCAGTAGGAATACCTATTTTTATTCTTATTATACATCAATAATTTAGGTTGAGACCAACTAGTTGATTATTAAGGATGTACCAACAAACAATGACATATTCAGTGAGAATAAATAATTGGCGAATACAGGCCTAATAAATGATGCTTAATGAAGACTTTATTAGGCACTTATACAGACACATATTCGTCACGCGTTAATGGTTAACATATGTTCCCTAAACTAAAGTGTTACCGCAACTTGATAATTAGTTGCAAACCATGTGAGATATGCGTTATGGTCAGTTTTTAATGTGTCCATTAGAGAGAAGGAAAACTGACCGTTTCCTTCCCAGATCCATTGGAGGCGGTGCAGCCTGCCAGGCAGGGGCTGACGTAAGTGATGCCGTCGTCCCCACACACTGGATCCCAGTCCTTTCCGGAGCACATGCAAGCCAAGTTGCAGTTGGCGAACAAAGAACTCTCGTTGTAAGACAACATATCCTCGCTTTGTGTGGGAACAAACATTGTAAGGGAAAAAAACAGCATTAAATGTATACAAAAGATGTGTTATTTATGTGTCCTTTAGGTCAAGAGTGATTTGAAAGCTGCCGTCATGCCAGAAAAAGAATTATGACATAAGACAGAAAGATATATATACACACACACAGAAAGGCCACAAGTCATGACCTACCCAGAGTATGACACCGTAATGCCCATCACTTTGGCATTCTCACAGCCCATGGCAAAGAAGAACAGGGAGAGGAAGTAGCCCAGCAGTGAGGTCCCGAAGGCGAACTTGGCGGCAGCCATGATGCCAAACTTGAATTTCTTCATGATCACGCCTCCCAGGAACATTCCCAGGGCCACGGCGGGGATGTTGATGATGCCTGCAGCAAACAGAAACGGCCCTCATGTAATATGCTGAGAAGGGGGGAAGATCAACTCCCACAAACACATGCAGAGCTTGGCCGCACTGCCAACTAGTCCGCAATGGAGGGGGGGGGGGGGGGGGGGGGGGGTGATCAAAGAGAGAATTCGCCTGTTCATATCAAAGTAACATCATGCAGTCCATCCATATTTCATCTGAAGTGGTCATGTCAAGGGGGATGAGGATTTCGTTTGATGGTTGAAAGGACAGAGGATCTAGAATAGACACGCCTGTGCCAAACACACACAGACACACAAGCACACATACGCACACGCACACGCACGCACACGCACACGCACACGCACACGCACACATACACCATTCTGGAATGCCTGCATGTCTTCATCAGTGCATCTGAACATCACCAGCTCATTTTAAAATACAACCTTTTATCAGGCCTGTGCCATTAATTCATCTCATTTCCCCATTCTCTTTCATGTGTCACTTTCTAATTACAGGGACTCACTTTTTTGGGTCCCCTGAAGACCCATGAAATGAGGAGGGAAAGCAAGTTGACAAGCATTAAAACTATTTCATTTTGATAAGTTAATGGTAGAGATAGACTGATATATCAGTTCTACCGATATATCGGCCGCCATCTGCCCCCTTTGACAGTATTGGCTTCCTCATATTGGTGTTGCCTATATTTGTCTAAATACACCCTGTTGTATTTAGTCAGATTGCATACCTTAAGAATGAAGCTAACGTTATAAATGTAACCTTATTTAAAAAGTAAAATATAATGGCGTAACAATAGCCTTTGTTGAAGTTAGCTGGCTAGTTAACGTAAGCTTCATCCATATTTTTGTTACCTTAGTCAGTGCCATCATTTGTGCCATTCATAGATTTTAGAGACTTTTTAGAGATGTGGTGTAAGATCTGCTCGTTGCTTGTTGATTCTCATAGAAAGTATTCGCAAATTAACTCACAAATTTGAATTCCCTTTATGTATGTTTTTGCATGATAAATGAATATTGTCTAAACATCGGTTATCGGCCACCGTAAGCCATTAGATATTGATATTAGTATCAGCCTTTAAAAATGCATATCGGTCAATCCCTAGTCAATGGACATCTCCAGGGCCAGAGAATATGGTCAAAATAGAGCGACAGCACCTACCCATTAGGAAGTTGGCCTTGGAGGCGGACTGGCCGTAATGCTGCTCGATGTATTTGGGCTTGTACGTGACCATGCCGATGAGTGAGTTGAACTGAATGATGGCCACACAGAGATATGTGAAATACAGAGGATTACCAAGCAGGCTCTTCACGGTGGGGAGGAATTCTGAAAAAAAAAAATCAAATCAAATCATTATTCTGGTGATCATCACGTCAGACACAATTACAACTCAAGAGGACTTTTCAAAGATTATGTTTTATGGTATGTGAAAGACTGCGAGTGTGAGTGGGAGACAACCAGCTGCGATACCTTTGGCCATGTCATGGAAGTTGGCCAGCTCCTCTGGCATGTACTTGTGCTTGATGGTGGGGGCATCTTTCAGGAAGCTCGCCTGCTCCAGGGGGCTCTCGTCGCCTCGCCGGTCCTCCGGGGATGGCAGAGCCCTGGGCAGGAACCAGAAGGGCACAGCGGAGGCCAGGGTGATGACCCCTGCGATCAGGTAGCCCAGCCACCAGGCGCCCACCCACCGTGCATCACTGGGTGTGATTGTGATGGTCTCTGTGAGGGGATGTTGGGAGTGTGAAGGGGGGTGGGGGGTGGACATAGTGGTAAGATTAGACCATACCCTGAAGTGAATAGGTCCTTGAGGTTTGGAGAGTGTATATGTAGCATTTATGATTCTGTACACGAGTGTGATAAACAGCCTTTTGCACACATGCAAGCAAGCACAGAAACACACAAATACACACACAAATGGAGACTTACAATGTCAAAACACCAGCTGACACTATTCTTTCATGGTATTATTCAGTTATTCAGTATTATTCAGCTGGCTTGAAACAAGAGTTCTTAAAGAATATGCTCTACAAAATCAGCCACGATTCTTATGCGCTGTGACTCACCCATGTCAACAAATCCGACATCCACGTATATTTTGGCACAGAGAGATCCGAGCAGGTATCCAAACACCGGACCGATGATGGCTATAGTCTGCACACAGCCTGAAATGACATCAATTTAAGCTTTGAGCCTTGGTGAAACTGCTCTCTTAAAGCTTCAAATATCACAAATAATGTATTGACCACAGGTCGACAAAATAACTAGAAAATCAATACAGAACAATAAGCAGAAAGAAAGCAACAGCAGCGGTGTATGTCCCCATTGTACCTATATAGAGAGCTGCATTATCAGCATGGGCATAATCATCGATGTAAGAGATGCCCAACGGCTGCACTGGTGTCTCGCCGATGCCCCGCAGCACATTTCCCAGGAGGACGTAGACCCACATGGAGAGGCTGGACTCTTTCTCACAGCCTGGAGGTGGTTCGAGGGAGAGACAACATACGAGTAGCATCATAAACAGCGGTTTCTGAAATAGCATTGCTTAGGATTGTTGCAAAAAACATGTTATGTTATAACTGCTCCCTCAGGAAATCAGCAAAAAAAAAAATCAACCCATGGCTAATGCTGTTGAATTACTGCAGTATCTGCAATTCAGTTTTGAAATACATTTTCATAAGGATGTGAAGATTCAAAGTTTTCTTCTATTGTTGTATCACAAATGCACTGTTTTGAGTAAAGAACAGAACACAAAAGGAGAAAAAGAGGAACGCAAAAGGAACACGGTAAAGGGCAGTCTCATCATAGGAAAAACCCATAGCTGGGTACGTGGTTTTCTCTTACCAACAGATGGCAACACGGAGGGGCTGCTGCCTGTATTTAGGGGCTCAGGTGTGCTTGATGGACAGTAACTGGATGTGTTCATGGCTGGTCTTACAGACGTCTCAAACTGGTAGCTATGTACAAAAACACATGTTTATTGTTTTGTATTGAACATATGGTACAGACTCAGCCCCTTTAAGGCCTTAAAACACAAGAGAACAAATAACAAAAGAGGGTTTAAATGCATGACCTCTGCTTAGTATGCATTCAAGAGGCATCCATTTGGGATTGTTTTGTCTCTTGATCCAACACAAATAGACCCTTATATACTGTATATATATATAGACCCTTGAGGCCAAATCATGGATTAGCAGGACTATGGTCAGTGGTTGTACAGATATGGGTCCATCAGCTTTAAACCAAACACTTAAATAGTGTTTTCATGCATGTTCTGTGGTTTACTGCGACTAGAGACCAGCATTATCAGATAAATGGTTTGAAATGAAATACACTCATAAATATACACTTTTAGAAAGACTATGAAAACACTGTGTTCACTTTATGGAATAATTATTATGGGATATATACATCATGAGAACAGAGCAAAGATGAGGATACGCATATCAAGATTTTATTTCTGTCTTGAGCCCAGTGGAGAGACTGCTGATTTAATAATGTGACATTATAACCAGTCTTACCGGCCAATGATGAAATGAGGCATAGCAATTAGGAATGTTCCTAGTGACATCAGGATACAGCCAGTCGAGATGATCTTTGGGCGGTGAAGCTTGGCCCCAAAGTAACTCACAAAGGCGATCACTAGCAAATTACCTGGTAAAGACATAATATAAATAATAATTTATATATTTTAAAAAATCCAGACGTTCCACGTTCACTGTTAAATTACACTTTGAACAGCTTTTCCTGTCTATAACTCAAATTAAAGAGTGAGGAAGGTGCTTACCCGCTGAATACTAAAACAGCGTTGAGTGTAACCACTGCGCATACGCAGAGAGCCATTTATCATTATTCTGTGCTATTGAGTGTGAAAATCCATGAAAATCCCCCTCTAACTGCTTCTCCAGCCAAACCGATACCCATTTCCATCTTTGTAAGTTGAGGCAGCTTCAATTCCCTGGGACATGTAATTCTTTTGATTAAAGTGCTTTAGTGACATTCTTGGCTTAAATCCCCTTTTAAGATAATGAGTCATGAATGCCAAGGCCAGCCCAATCATTCCCCCTGATATGTGCAAAGAAATGCCCCAGGAAGTTGTGTGTCTGTCCTCTGAACTTGTCAGTAAAGCCATCAACCCATCGAATAGCTTCTGCCCATATTAATGGTTGCAAAGAACAGCCACAGATGCTAACAACACATCACTATCCTAATATCAGCTACGAACAAAATGTTTTTGTTTTTTTATATTTCTGACAACAACAACAACAGCCCACAACAACAAACCTCCAGGCAGGGGGTGTGCAGAGTGAGTGAACCCAGTGACTGTCTGTGGTAACCCTACACTGAGCTGCAGGGGAGGTTTTGATCATTCTAGAACAATGACAAAAGAGTGAACTTTGTAACCATACCCCTTGGTACATCCCTGTCCCTCTTGAGGTATGGTAACGGTTTCATTGTCAGAGATGATTTTCCTTTAGCAACCCTCGGTCTTGCAGCATCTCAGGCTCTAGTTGTTAATACTATATCACTATGGTGCATGCGAGGGAATTGCCACAGAAAGGCACACTCACCTATTTCAAAGCTGCCATCAATGATGCCGATTAAATAACTGGGGATGTCAAATCTTCTTTCCAGCTGAGTAATTGTGCTCTTCATGTAGCTTCCGGATAACGCCTTTGCAAAGTAGGCGAAGGACAAGGCCGCAAGGAATATCTGTGAAAACCAAGAAGAGTCGCTGTCAAATCACATTCTTGGCTCAAAGAACATGACCAATGTGTACGCAAAAATATTAAACATGTGTGTTCACTCCTGGTGTGTAATGTTGATAGCGCTAATAACTCTCTGAATGTGATGACAGTCACCGATCACACACACACAAAGAAATAAAAAAAACGAGTAGAAACAGGAAATGTAGATGATGTAGTCTTGTAGTACGGAGAAGTGCAAAATCATACTAGCATCACTAGAGATAGAGGGCAACACCTGAACAATGAAAGAAAGAAAGGAAGGAAGGAAGATGAATGAATAGAAAAAGAAAGGTGAAAGAAGTGAGCCACAGTGGCATCGGGGAGCGCTCCACACACGGCTTTCCCCATATGCCCATATGCCCGGGTGATGTGGCCACCCAGCTCTCTCTCCTCTCCCATCCCATCCTCTCCCATCCCCTCCTCTCCCTCTCCCTCCTCTTCTCTCCCACCTGTCCTCTCCTCTCCTCTCCTCTCCCATCCCATCCCCTCCCCTCCTCTCCTCTCCTCTCCTCTCCTCTCCTTTCCCATCCCATCCCCTCCTCTCCTCTCCCATCCCATCCCCTCCTCTCCTCTCCTCTCCTCTCCCTCCTCTTCTCTCCCACCTGTCCTCTCCTCTCCTCTCCTCTCCCTCCTCTTCTCTCCCACCTCTTCTCTCCCACCTGTCCTCTCCTCTCCTCTCCTCTCCTCGCCTCTCCTGGCACTCACAGAGAGGTGATTAGGGGCCTGACAATCCGGCGCAAGGAGGCGGGCATCGCTGTCAGCAGCCTCCGACTAGCACACAGGAGAGGGATAGGAGAGGGGGGTTGGGGGTGAGAGAGAGAGAGAGAGAGAGAGAGAGAGAGGGTTGGCGAAAAGGGGAAGAGAGAGGGAGTGTGTATGATAGAGGCACAAAGGCATTCTATGGAGCTTAGTGTTGCTATATTTAATTGGATTTATGAAAAAAGCAGACACGTCAAAAGGAAACCATTCCATTTTGTTCAGTGGATGTTTTTCTTCCACACCTTCATGCCACGTGTCACCTGTGCAGCTGCACCACCTCGCCATCCAGTAGTCATGAGTATTAAAGCTGCACCACCTCACCATCCAGTAGTCATGAGTATTAAAGCTGTACCACCTCACCATCCAGTAGTCATGAGTATTAAAGCTGCACCACCTCGCCTCCAGTAGTCATGAGTATTAAAGCTAGGACTAGGATGCCTATGGATATGTGTAAATGAAAACAAATGTAGAAATCCAGACAGACATACAGAATGCCTTTTTGAGGGCACCAGACCTCACCATAGACTGAGGTTCCATAGGAGGAAGGACAAAAGATCTGTTTAAAAGCGAGATTTCTCGTCTTGGTAAGCAAATTGTTTTCGCCGTTGTTACATGTCTGAGAGACCTCAGAAACGGCACAGGAAATGACCGTGCATAAGCACATGGCTGGGCAAATGAATATCAAGGGCTGGAGGGCTTACACATAGCTGCAAACTCTGAGGGGTGCCGTGGTGAAGTGCTGCTCTCGCCTCAAAAAGCCAGAGAAATGGATTAAACTGGGTGAGTCAACGCGAGCTCTGTTATTAAAATCATTTCCATCAGTCTTGGAGCCGCATTTTAGGCACCCGTCATGGTTTTAATATTCTTAACGAGTGCCTGTTTGCCTAGATGTCTTACTATTCAGTCTGGTCCTTAAGCTCTCCTTGCTCTGCCTCTCTCTCTCACACACACACGCGCGCGCGCACGCACGCACGCACACACACACACACACTCCAGGAACTGAATCTTTGAGTTCACTCCAAGGAATCACTGCAAGGCTTTTGCATCATTGATGCCCATTTCCGTGTCAACATCCATTCCACTTTCGGGTTGACAGAAAGGCTCCTTTAACAATATTTCATCCACCTAAATACATCTGTGTAAGTGGGAGCACCTGACCGTGTCTCTATGAATGCTTGTGAGTTGTGACTATGCACAGCCGAGTCTGTGAGTGTGTGAGTTTGTTCACAGTGCCTGCCAAAGCACTGAACAGGTCGGGTGGCCTAGATTCTCACTCTCTTTCATTTCCCTCTCCCATTTGCGGTGTCACCATGGTTATTTCAACCCAAAGCATCAATATCAGTGCAGGCTCGAAGCTGACTAGGACTGTTAGGAAGTGGCTGATGTCAGACATATTTTCAGCCTGCTTTGCCGAGTCCCGCTAGGTAATACATGACCTTTTTCATTGTTTTGAAAATAAGATTTATTTAAAAAAAAAAAAAATCCCCCCAAAAATTTATTTATTACTATTTGTTTACTATGTATTTTTGACATTAATGTAAGTGGCCTTCAAGTACTTGTGCAAGTTCGGAAATCATAATTACAATTAGCCATGCAGTCAAGTGTGTTGATGTTTTCTCATCAAAATAAAATTGCACAAAGGGGTCTTGGGCATCAAGAGACTGATTAGCCTCCCTCTCCCTCCCAGAGCAGGCACAGACACAAGAGGACCTATATGCAGGGAGCCAAGCTGCAGCATATTATATTAATTTGACTCAAGAAATTAAATCTAGCTTTCTGTATCTGAAAAGGACTTTGTTGAAGCATTGCCATACACACATATGTAATGTATAACACAAAAGTATTAAATAAACAAATTCTTGTTTTTTACTGATGCCATTAGAAGGGACACACCCCTCTGACTCGGGCATCGTAGAAAAACTTGAACTTCCCTCTGGTAACTATGATCATTCATGTGCTAAGAACTCGTATGATATTCCCGATAGCATGTGAAGGCTGCATTACTCCACATTAAAGTAGCCATCTTGCTCTTGGATGATAACAGGCAAGTCACAAGACAATTTGTAGGGGACCTCAGAATCATTCCCAACCCCATATAACAAACGAGTTTATGATAAATTAATCTGAAACGAACAATTGTTCATGATCATCACTTACATGTTAATCAAATAGTAAATCTGGACCTCCTTTTGAGAAACATGGAATTAAAACCTAATGCTGTGATTTACTACTCTGTCACAGTCTCCTCTAAATGGAGAGACTCAGTTTTAGCTTCCCAGTGTAGAAGAACACAAACATTACCGGTCCCACGCGACCAAGGCCGGTCTCTGCTCCTGGTAAAAACTCTAATCAATTATCTCTGTGCTTCCCAACAGGGGCAAGGAAAAAGCCCACAGAAGAATGCCAGCCTTGTTAGCCACCGGTGCCAGCCCCAGTAGCCGGGCGCCATTTAAGTGGGTCACTGGACCGCTGTGGACACTTAGTTAATGTGCCACTTCCGCTTGCTCGCGTTTGAGGTTTCCTAGCTCGGGTCCTGCTCCGATGCTCGCACGGCACAGATGAGTGAGAGCCATCCGTCCGGATCAATCTCCCTGCCCCCAACTCCACTCCACTCCACCTTTCTGTCCGCAGGCGATGGAGCCCTGGGACTGTTATGGAGGAAGGCAGCTGAGCTCTGGAGTCTCAGCCTGTCAGTTCTGCTGCAGATCAATACATGGCACACACAGCCTGCTCTGCTCAGAGACTTCAGGCGAATCTTTAACATGTGATATGTGACATTTATAAATGAACTGGATGTAAAAATGAAAGCAATACCAGCAAGTTTATGCAGAGAAACTTTTCCCTATACAAAGCTGTAAAGATATTGTGATTTTTCGTGATTAGATGCCATTCGATACACTGATTACAGTATTACAAGATATAGTGAAAGGTCCAGCGCTCTATTGATTATACATGGCGAGGGGGGACAGAGAACGAGAGGAAAGCAGAGTTGTAAAAACTGAATCCTGCGCTGTTTTGGCCTGGAGTCTCGTGACACTAGGGATTCTTGAATGTCAAGCGCATAATTACCAGACTCCTGCAGCATTCAACCATTCACTGAAGACTCCTATCTATCTATCTATCTATCTATCTATCTATCTATCTATCTGTTTCTCTCTCTCTCTCAAGTACATTTTCCCTGAGAAATCTCATGGTAAACCATCCAACCAACCAACGATGATACTGGCTTTTGGCAGAAGTCTTACTTACTCTGTATCTCCACTCTCTCTCTCTCTCTCTCTCTCTCTCTCTCTATCACTGTTACTCCAACTTACCATCAAAACAATTTAACAAATCACATCATTTTTTGTTCTAACCAGAAAATGATGGTCATGGTCTTCCAACATTTCCCCAGTGTTTCAAAGGAATGGTAGGAGACATGTTGGGAACCGTCTCTCTGTGCCAGTGTCATTCACCTCAGGACACTGTGACTGGTGAATACCAGCAGATGTGTTGTAGTGACGTGGTAAGAGCACATTCCTAGTATTGACAGTGGTAGGATGGACTGCTTCTGCAAAGACTGAATTTAAAATAAGCTGATTTTGTGACCTGATAGGTGGGCAACATGCCAGAAACTTTTGCAGCAAGCAGGGAAAAGCAGGAAGGATATCAAAACATTCTCCCATTGCTGTAACTACACTTTTTCCATCCCTCCTAGTTACTATGTAGCCACTCCAACAACAGCTTGGCAACAGAGAAACCATCGCATCCACACTCCACTGCATCCACACTCCACTGCATCCACACTGCACTGCATCCACACTCCACTGCATCCACACTGCATCCATACTCCACTGCATCCACACTCCACTGCATCCATACTCCACTGCATCCATACTCCACTGCATCCATACTCCACTGCATCCACACTCCACTGCATCCACACTGCACTGCATCCACACTGCATCCACACTCCACTGCATCCACACTGCATCCACACTCCACTGCATCCACACTGCATCCATACTCCACTGCATCCACACTCCACTGCATCCATACTCCACTGCATCCATACTCCACTGCATCCATACTCCACTGCATCCACACTCCACTGCATCCACACTGCACTGCATCCACACTCCACTGCATCCACACTGCACTGCATCCACACTGCATCCATACTCCACTGCATCCACACTCCACTGCATCCACACTCCACTGCATCCATACTCCACTGCATCCACACTGCATCCACACTCCACTGCATCCATACTCCACTGCCCTGTAACATCTTACATTTGCATCTATACCCAACTATTCTATTCCTCCCAGAGGGGTTTTGTTCCTGCTGGATCTCTCTGGATACAAAGAGCAGTGACACCTGAATTTCCAACCTCTTAGTCTTATAGAATAAACTTGACCATGAGCATCAGTGCATAGAGCAGAGAATATGGCAAGCTGCAACCCTTAATTGATTGATTGATTGATTGATTGATTTAAGCCTCGGAAAACACATTGAGGAATAAGACCCTCATTTACAATGGTGCCGAGGGTACAATGAAGAGGTAATACATTAAAAATAAAATAAATAAATGACTAAATAAATAAAATAAATCAGATAATACAGGAATACAAGGGAAACGGTCATAAACAACAATTTTGAAGATTCAATAAAATACTATGGTTAAGTCAACTAACAGTTACAATCACTACACGAGAAGTCAGTTGTACATGAGATAAGATTCGAGAATTCCCTTAGTGAAATAAATGAGTACAACCTTAAAGATATTTGGACCTCATTCCAAATGTAGGGTGCCATATAACAGAAAGCTGTCTTCCCCAATTTAGTGTTAACATGAGGCAGATATAATGAAAGCCAGCTCTGGGAACAGGTATTGAGGGTATTACAATTACAGCTGATGGGAGGAGAGATATAGTGGCAGTAGCCCAATGATCATTTTGTAAATAAAGATTTTCCAATGACCATCCCTTTTTTCAGACAGGGCTGGCCAGCCAACCTTGTTATAAAGAGTACAGTGTTGTGTGCCATAGCGGTCTCCAGTGATAAAACCCGGAGCAGAATGGTATACAGCATCCAGGGATTTCAGTGTGCTTTGGGATGCATTCCCATAAATAACATCACCATAATCTAAAACTGATATTAAAAACAGACTCAATAATGCGTTTTCTGGCTAGGAAAGTGAAACAGCACCTATTTCTGTAGAGAAAGCCCAATTTTGTTCTTAGCTTCTTTACGAGTTGAATCACATGTGGTTTAAAATCAAGCTTCTCATCAACCCAAATGCCTAGGTACTTATAGCTGGTGACCCTTTCCAGAGCGGTACCATTTCTAGAGCAGAGTTTTAAAGTGTTAAAATAAGTGCTTCTAGCTTTAGTAAAAATAATCCATTTGGTTTTAGCACAATTCAGGACTAGCTTCAGGAAGCTTAACTGCTTCTCAAGCATGTGGAAGGAGAGCTGCAGTCTATTTATATTCACGCAATATATGCAATCACATCCTTAAATACAATGAAAATTGCACTTGGTGCAGTAAGACTGAAATGTCTGGCCACACACTCACGTTTTGTTGTTTTTTGTTTGTGTGTGCCGAATAAAATAGCCTTAGTTTAAGCAGCATGTTCACTACTGTCTAATGCACCACTAATCTAGCAGGGAAACAACCCCTTTCTTTCTGAGCTCATCTAAAGTATGTGATCCCACATACAATGTTGGCCTTTTCTCTTGGCAATCTCAACATCCCAAAGGTGTTTATACATGGTCAGAGTCACGAGACTGCCAACAGAAAGAATGTATACTTGTGTTTAACTGGAACCAGCCAAAATTTTTTTTGAGATCCTGAGCTTTAACGTGGATTTCACCCTCTGCTTGCCCACTTCATATAGTAGATTGCTTTTGCACTAGCACGGCATGAAAAGCTGGTCTAATACCTTGCACGCGTCATTAGGATGTAACTGTGCTAAGCTACAGCTGGGCTGTGTTTCTTTCTTCATTCTCAAAACCTAAACTCAGCATAACCCACTTTCAGCACAGCCAACGTCAACGTAGTTCATTCTGCTGCCGAAGCAAACATTCACTGCATGTTAATGAACAACATGAGTGTTGGGGAAGCTTTTTTTATAAAACCGCATTTGAAAGTCTGCTCGGCAACAACAGAACTGTCAGTGCTATGATGCAAAGGTGTTCTCGGGCGCCACTGAACAATGGTTATGACGAAAAAAGACAGACCAATAGCTATGACCAAACCATTACAAATAATGAAGAAAAAATGTAAACACAGCGCATTCTTCTTCTTCTTTTTTTTTTACCAAGGCAATCTCTAAATATTATCCGAGAGAAAATGCACAGGCGTGGTGCAGAGGAGTAGCCCCAAAACAAGGCCCATCCCTCACGTGTCTGCCACATCACCCCGACACAGGTGGGTTTATTCAGTATATGAGCCATACGGCCATACAGTATAGGGTCCAATGTTTCTTCAAGACATTTCCCTTAACTTCAAACTGCTCCTGTTCCATTTTCCTCATTCTTCTACTTTAGCTTCGATTCACTGTGTGACTAAGAATGTTTCCATGCATCGGGCTTCCCAAAACTTTGCCTAGGGTATCGTTTTGATACACACACACACATGCACACACACACACACACACACACACAAACACACACATAAACTCTATGAAGGACAGAAACTACACAAAAGTTGGCAGGCTGTGGCTTTCTGGGCGAGAGAGGGAGAGAGGGAGAGAGAAAGCGGGAAAGCGGGGAGAGGGTTCACTCTTCTGCTGCCTCTGGGTTCAAATCCTCCAGGCCAGTCAGATGACTTTGAACATGAAAGTGCTTGATGGCCGTTGCCGTTTACTAATGCAGAACATCCCCCACCTTCTACATCTCTCTCCCCAGGAATGTGGTGGGCACACACACGCACACACACACACACACACACACACACACACACACACACACACACACACACACACACACACACACACACAAACACACACGCATACAGTGTGGCGAAGGGACTCTGCTGGCCCATCTGCCACTTCGGCTGTGCGTCCATTCTGCTCCGGACCAGTTGGGGATGTCAGTTTGGCAGTGTGATGAAGTGTCTGAACTGACAGCATCGGTCACTGACTCATCCTCATACATGCAAATGTCAGGCCTGTGAGCTCTTTAACTAGTCGTGTGGTATTCTCCAACTTGCTTGATAGCAGGCCAGGCTAACAAGCACCCCCTTTCACTCTCCATCGTTCTCAAGTTACAGTGGGTAAAAATGAACCCAAGGCTGGGTAAGAGAAGCACGTATGTCACAATGGGAGCATGACATATTTCCTGCTACGGCATCCATGTGAGCGTTTACATTTATCATTGCCATGTCACCCTTCAGACCTCCCATAGTGCTATGACCCATCTACAGCGCTGTCGGTTTGCCATGGTTACAGTAATGAATGACAGAGGTCCTGATGGCTGTCAGAGGAAGGACAAGTGCACTGCAACTGCAAACAGTTGCTTTGGAACTGGGCTGTGATTGTATTTGAAGGAGCTCAACCATTTGCAAAAGCAGTTAAGGGAATATTAATTATAGTGTTGTTATGCAATCACACTCCTTAACCTTTTTTTTTTTCCAGATTTATTAGATTTTGTGAATAGAACAAAAACTCCCTCAAAATAGCACTGCACTTATACAAGAGCCCAAATCCTGTATACATTAATCAATTGTGTTTTTAGAGTCCAGTAGATGTTGATGAATATGGCTCTTGAGAGTGGACCTGCAACCCGTACCAACCCATATGCAATTAATAATGAGTGATGAACATATATACTATATGTGCTTTGCTGAATGATGCTTGATTCATGTCGTGCAATGATATAACCACTGTGTGCTCTCCTAATATGTGGTGTGAAACATGCTAAATAACTGTGTGTGGAAATTGCTTGAGTTATGCTTACACAAACCTATATCCATATATGCTTGCTGAAAAAGTGTGAAATATGAAATGTGCTTAACCAACAAGAATGTAAAGCAGAAAAATGTGTACTTTGAGAGAGTTTGCAAACTTCACTGTGCTGTACATTGTGTAATAGTGGAGGGGGCAGGAAGGGGCCTCTGGGCCTGCGAGGAAGTGACATATGGGTCAGAGATGAACATATGTTGCTAAGAAGTGTCATGAAAAAGGGAGGTGGTTTAGAACGTGTATGCATGTGAGAGGGATTTAAAAGGCGAATGCAGTTTGTGTTCGAGAGTCTTATTAGTCTTGCGAGTAGTCTTAGAGTCTTTTGAGCTTTGACAATAAATACAAGAGAAATACCAGAGTCCGCGTCTGCGTCTTTCCTATGGACTGAGCTACCCCCGAAAAACATGGCCTTCTTGCCTTAGTATCCCAGCCACGACCCCAGATCGGGAAACAAACAGGTCATCCGCAAGAAGCCGAGACCTCTTGAAGAAATATCGACTTTGGGACAGCTGGTGTGAATGGGTAAGACTGTCTGCTTTTCCATTTCAGGAAAAGAATACAATAAAGGTGACTGTGACTCCTTGTTGTATTTGGGGCTGAAACCCACTCTATAGGGAGAAGAACAGTATGACATGATGATCCGAACTAGCCTGGTTTTTAGATAAGTGTGTCGAATAGCCATAAATATTAATTGTGAGAGCATTCGAAAGCTCACGTGAAAACACTCAGTTTTTATCTATAGGCGGACACAAATGATCTTATTCTTCATGGCGCCCAACGTGACGGCTATTAATTGATTGTTAGATACCGGGGTAAATTTCTAATAATTGTAGTTAGTAGACCGAGTGCACGGACCTATCTGATTTCTGTTCCTATTGGAGGAGTCTGGCTTACCACCAGATAAGAAATTAGACGTACACCTATCCGAGAATAGAAGAGCAATTTTAATACGTGGGAAAACAAGAAGCGTGTTTAAATTGGAAAGGCACTTTCGTGGGAACCGAATTAGCTACTTGTGTTCATTAGACGGTGCGCTTCTCAAATCTGATCTGGTTCAATCATTTTTAAGGAAGGAAAGTACACCCCCTTCGGATGATGGCCAATGCGGAAAGCGATTGGGAGAATGACTTGGATAGTCAACTCCCTTCTCTGATCGATGTAGCCGGTGACTTGGTATCTGAGGGGACGAGTAGTCCCTTTGACCCTTCTACAAAAGGGAACAAGTATTTTTTGGTGATTGCTGATAATGCGGGTAATGACACGAGAATTTATCTAAGCAGGACAGCAACGGGCAAAGTCGTACAAGAGAGAATGGCTTTGTATTTTACTAACAAAAACCCAAAAACAGTGAGAATGGATAATGCGTCGCATTTTAAAAATGCTTAAGTATTAGACTTCCTGGAGGGCGTAGGCGCACTGGTGATCTTCTCTATTCCATAGAAACCAGAAAACCAATGGTGTGGCAGAGAGGGCAGTGCGTAGCACAAAGGATTACATCAGAGCAAACTCACAGAAACTCTGGGATCGTACATCCCTCTCAGATCCAAGTTATACCGGATAATAGTTAAGAGCGCGTTCGCATTGAGGCGGGGCAGTTGCAGTACGAAATGTAACTAAAGGAGAAACGGATGAAAGGTGTTATTTTGATTTGTTCATTAAAAACGTATTGAAATACTTTCGACCCAAGTAGCTTTAGTAACGGTTACTGGAAAGCCCCGGGCAGTGGCAAAACAGAGCGATTGACCCTCGTTTTTGAGCGCTGACCTAGTGCTGTTGTCAGGAAAAAGGAAAAATCATGTCATATCTGGCTCCTGTGTGTTTGTCCCGCGGACAGCTCGTGGTTTCATGTTTTTCGGTGGATAATCAAGTCCTAGTAGGCAAAGCGGTTCCTGGTTTACCAGAAGGCTCACTTTTAGTCTGGGATAAATATTTTTATTTTTGTTTTTAAGTTTTTGGCTGATTACGTTTTGTAAGCTGTTTGTTTTCACAGGACCAGAGGGGGATAAGGGAGTCGAGGCCTCTTACTGGCCCTGTGGAACCAAACGAACAGAGAAAGTCGATTAATCCCAGGCAGGAAGGATAGACGTGGTGAATAAAAAGAAAAACAAGCCATGGCCAGTCTTTCTGACTATACTGATCATGACCATCCTGGTTGTCATACTCTACTTACCGTGGGTGAGTCCTCGTAAAACTGTGTGGAGACTAGCGCCTACAGAGGTAAAGGAGTATACAGCTGGTGATGGTTCATGGATAATTCTAGAATCATATAAGTATCTGAAGGAAGTAGAGATTCCTATTATGTCGGAGTTACAAGTAGGATTGTTGGGGGCCAGGAACAGATCTCTGCTTGGTTTCAGGGCATTAAGCATTTTGAAGCCTAAATGGGACTGGAATGGCCGACCCAGAAGCGATGATAAACAGTTGTTGAGATGTGATCAGACCCCATGGACAGATTCAGACCACCCTCTATGCGAGCGGCTGAATGCTCCGAAATGGGAACAATACCAAGGTGCTAAAACATGGGACTGGATGAGTTTTATTGGATTATTTGATATAGAAAATAAAGCCAATACGAACTCTGATTGCCATGAAATCACTGGTAGCTGGTACACAGAGAGAGAAAATAAACTTACAGTAAATTTGTTATTAAAATGCTTAGAGCATAATTCACGAATCCTATTAGGAGTACTGACAAAAGTCTGCTTACAATTGAAAAAAAAATACTGGTGAAGGTTAAGAAAGATGAAAAAGAGGAAGAAAGTGTTCCGTTGGGGGTAGAACAGGAAACTGGCACGTGAGAGGGCCCCTTCGGGGTGAGATATAGTGCCGAGGGTACCGTTGCGTCACAACACGAGCATCTGCCTCTAAGTGACAGCTGACAGTTCCTGTGAGCACCTCGAACTCCTGAACGCGAACAAACGGAAAATGGCGAACAATGGTACTGCACCGAGGTCTTTGGACCAGCAAGCGGCGGGGAGAGTAGGAGAGTGGCCCAATCTGATTCCAGGCCATGCTGCAGTGGAGGGAGTCTCTGGAGGTCTCGAGCGCAATGAGGAACAGCCTAAACTTGACTCCGTTGTTATAAACAGGGGTAATAGTGAAGGCTGGAACTCAGAGAGCGGGGACACAGAGCATGTTGTGCCTGGTGATCTAGCGATGGGGTTTAGTAGTGATATGGAATTCGGTGATGAGGCCGATACCCTAAGTATCGGAGCTGGATCACCCTTTATTTATTGTGAAGAAAGAGAAGCTTGGATACAAAATGAACATGTCGAAATATTTGACGATTCCTCCTTTTCACAAGACACGCTGCCATTAGAAACAATACCAGAGGCGGCCGAAGAGGGAAGCGAACCATTAGATAATGTTGAACTGGAGGCGGGAGAGCCAGGGGTAGAAGAGGTGTTGCGTAATATGACGCCGGTGAACCAAGTGAGAGACATTGTCACCTCACCTGTCATAGAAAACGTACCAAATCTTACTTTCCCTAGTGATCCCACTCCTCTGCCACTTATTCCGAACAGTACACCTGAAGAAGACGGGCTGGTTACCACTGCCGCTGTGTCTGATTCGGCTATATTAGACGTAATTGTCGTTGAGTTAGCGAGACTCAGCCAAACGGTTGATGTTGCGCTGGGAGGCACAGCCCTCCTTAGACGACGAAATAGAAGGATAAACAGGAGAGGAAACCCGAGCAGAAATTTTACTGCTGTCATGACTGCTGTTTCTCAGGCAGAGCCACGACGTGAAACGGAGCGGGTCTACAGACCCATGGAAGAAAAAAGAAAACAGAAAAACATACTGTTGGGTGCCCCTGGGGAAACCCTTACTGTGTGTGGGGAATCTTTTCTGGTGGGGATTGGGGATGTTTCAACAAAAATAAACATGTACCCATTACTGCTGATGATGTTGTGCGAGCAGGGTGAGATGAGGAATATTGGGATGCAAGAGAAAAAGTGTCTGCTGTGAGATGGACTTTCATCCTGGAAAGAGGGGTTCTTCTTGAAAGCGACTGCGCGGAGGAATGCCTGGGTCCTGTTTGGCGTGGACTGATCGGACGTGGTGCTACGGCTTTTCGGTCCAAGAGGAGGGTGATGAATATGGCTCTTGAGAGTGGACCTGCAACCCGTACCAACCCATATGCAATTAATAATGAGTGATGAACATATATACTATATGTGCTTTGCTGAATGATGCTTGATTCATGTCGTGCAATGATATAACCACTGTGTGCTCTCTTAATATGTGGTGTGAAACATGCTAAATAACTGTGTGTGGAAATTGCTTGAGTTATGCTTACACAAACCTATATCCATATATGCTTGCTGAAAAAGTGTGAAATATGAAATGTGCTTAACCAACAAGAATGTAAAGCAGAAAAATGTGTACTTTGAGAGAGTTTGCAAACTTCACTGTGCTGTACATTGTGTAATAGTGGAGGGGGCAGGAAGGGGCCTCTGGGCCTGCGAGGAAGTGACATATGGGTCAGAGATGAACATATGTTGCTAAGAAGTGTCATGAAAAAGGGAGGTGGTTTAGAACGTGTATGCATGTGAGAGGGATTTAAAAGGCGAATGCAGTTTGTGTTCGAGAGTCTTATTAGTCTTGCGAGTAGTCTTAGAGTCTTTTAAGCTTTGACAATAAATACAAGAGAAATACCAGAGTCCGCGTCTGCGTCTTTCCTATGGACTGAGCTACCCCCGAAAAACATGCCCTTCTTGCCTTAGTATCCCAGCCACGACCCCAGATCGGGAAACAAACAGGTCATCCGCAAGAAGCCGAGACCTCTTGAAGAAATATCGACTTTGGGACGGCTGGTGTGAATGGGTAAGACTGTCTGCTTTTCCATTTCAAGAAAAGAATACAATAAAGGTGACTGTGACTCCTTGTTGTATTTGGGGCTGAAACACATTCTATAGGGAGAAGAACAGTATGACATGATGATCCGAACTAGCCTGGTTTTTAGATAAGTGTGTCGAATAGCCATAAATATTAATTGTGAGAGCATTCGAAAGCTCACGTGAAAACACTCAGTTTTTATCTATAGGCGGACACAAATGATCTTATTCTTCAATGTAAAGTAAAGTACTTTGTTTTTTGGCTTTCTGGAGGACCTTTCAGTTAGCTCACAATTTGTTTGTGATTCTTCCTGGTTCCATTGTCGTGTTAGGCAGTCCCCTACCTGTTACTCCTTCCTCAAACCCTCCATGGCCTTGTTGCCATGTTGACCATCCTGGGAAGAGGATGATTCTCACAGTTAGCATCTGACAAGAACTGTTTTGTAGGAACCGCACATTCACGTGGTGCTCCTCAGTTCCTTCTGTCCTCTTCCCACCTATGAAACATTGGGCACTGGGCAATGTCCTGTACCCAAGTTCCTGCATACACGAGGTGAACCCTGGGAGTCACAAACAGGAGTCCATATAAGGACACTCAAATACAAGAATCTTTTGACTAGGGTGATGTTTGTGATCTTTGTTGTGTGGATCTTTGTGTTGTTCTACAACTTTCAAGGTTTGAAAAGTTTGGAGGATTCGAGATATCAAAACAACCTGCTGTCATATTTTCAGCATGACTGTTTAGAGAAAGGACTGTCAGGACATGGACATTCTTTCAATTCAATCCAATCACACATTGTGTTCATGTCACTGTCATTGAGATTATCAGATCTTTTTTATTGTTTTTGTGTAATCGAGTGTCTTGGCATTTTTCACCATTCCTAACATATTCCTTAGACACATCTTACATTCTTTGACCTCATACCTTATAGCACAGATATAGGTTGTTAAATAAGTTATACTTTTATGCTCAAGTTATAATTGTATACTGCTTCTTGTACTACTACTCAAAAACAGTATTAACTACTTAGCACTTTTCAAGTATGCTGAAATGGTGTGGCCTAATACTATTTAGTTTACAAACAGTGTATTCAATTGCACTAGGATACTGGCATGGCATAATATTTAGTAGTCCATACCAGAGTAAGGACAACAAATTATCATTATCACTTAACAAGGATATGAAATACCCCAGTTTCCTCTCAAATTACCCAGTGCCTAATCTTTTCAATAGATTGAATAAACAAATAAAATAAAATAGCCAAGTGTTACCTTTTTCTTTGAGCTATTTGTTTTGTGTAGAGTTGTGGTAAGGTTTATGCAAGTCAAATGTGGCAGCCCACCAAATCTGAATTAGAAATCCATTTGTCTCACCAGCCAGCCTAGCTGCAGCTTTGACCCTCACGGTATGGAAGACTCCAAAGCATTTCAGTCAGATGTTCTAGAGTGCACACAACTGCTAATCCTTTCACCTATTCTATTGTGAGAGACCATTCTATATCCTCTAGAAGAACAGACATAGTTATTCAGTTACACCCACAGACTCTCCATGTGTCGCTCCGTGAGTGTTTCTCCCACAGTTAGACTGTCCCTCTATGCCAAAAAACTCAAAGCAGTATGGAGTTCTACTGTTGATGGCTCAAATGAGACAAGAAATGAACCATGACCAATCAGTAACAAAGCCATACTTATCAGACCAGAGACTCTCAAGCAGTGTTCAACAGGGCAACACATTATGTGAATGCAATTAAGAATTATACATATGAAAATATCAGGATAAGGGAAACTCAATTAAGAATTATACATGTGAAAATATCAGGACAAGTGAAACTCAATTTGATCTTTAAGCTTTAGAAACAGACATTCTATTCATTCTAACTAATAATCTAACTATAGCCAATCTGTACTGTAGCATTACTTAAAAAATGTGTGCAAAGATAGCTTCACCTGCCCGTCACATTATGCAATCTGGCACAAAGACCCTGCCCCTCCATGTTCCTCTAGAGGATATAGAGTGGTCTTGACTCCTCCTCCGAGATGATGTCATAATGACACACAATAGCATGTCCGCCTTATTGTCTGCCACTGCGGTAACCGAGGAGGGGAAACTCAGACCACCTTTCTGTCCCTGTGAGGGAGGCTGCAAAGACATACCTTCAGGTTTGGACAGCAGGTCGGCTGGGCCTTGGAGGACGAGGAACCGCTCTCGGGCACCCACCTCCCCTTGGCTGCTTCCATCCCGCACAGAGAGATGCTGCTTTCCTAGGACACTATTTCCCTGGTGAAATGCCTTGGCATGGATTCAAACCTAGGAAACACATACCAAGACATGAACAGGACTGGGGTGAAGGCTTTTTCTCTCGCAGGGGTTAAATGCATGCATGGAGGAAGAAAGGCCTATTGTGTCCTGAAAAAGGCTGTGCGGAAAGCATCTTCTAGTGTTTGTTCTCTCACCCAAGAGTGGATTGCAGAAAAATTCTCAATGGCCTAAAACTATCAATACTACTGTTGTTTTACAAAGATGCGGGGTGACTGTGGTGACAGCTGTTGCAACGGAAAGCATTCTAGAAGCATTCCAAGCAGGTCATGAATTGTTAATTCCAACAACTGACATGGCAGCTAGACTGTGGATATTTTAACACCTGAAGGGACATCACATCTGCATTTGAACTCACTATTGGGGACCACTGTGCAGCTGGACCCAAAACTCCATGATGATAGCCATATTGTAAGACTGTATACCCTTATAGGCAGTAAGTGCATACACATCAAAATTGGAAAACTACAAGGATCTAAGAAACAAATAAACGGAAGTAGCAAATCAATATTTTATATTTCTGAGGATAAGTAGGAAAAAGTAGGTTAAGTAACAAACAAACAAGAAACAAGACAATGTCACAGTGATGTTTCTCACCTATCTGCTGACAATCACATTGGGCCTCATTCTCGAACATTTTCTGAAGTTTCTTCTTAAATGTTTCTTACGGGCTTCGGAAAAACAACGTAAGAAAAAGACCTCCACCAAATTCATGAATGCTTGGACAGTGTTCTGAGCTGTGCTCCCCCGGAAGAGTTTTCTTATATTGAAAGCGCGTTCTCGTGCACCTGGATTTGCATACATACACGCCCCGCCAGCTACTTATAAGGGCACGCAACCGTAGTGACGTGTGCTGTCGGAATCTACCGAGTCCACGCGAAAGCAACTCATAAGCGAGTCATGTCAAAGCGGAAAGCGAGCACAAGTAAACGCAGATCTAACCGGTGTAGAGGTGTAGGTACTGTTGCAGGATAGATGTGTCCATTATATTCCACTATGGCTATTTTAACGCGATTGAGTTTAGTGCTTATTTATTTATTCACTTACATTTGCAGTGTTCGTGTAGCTACATTTACATTTAGTCATTTAGCAGACGCCTTTGTCCAAAGCGACGTACAAGGGAGAGAACAGTCAAGCTACGAGCAATGGAGACCTAGTGTAACAATAAATACTACTTTACATAAGAAATAGAAAAACGAAATAGAAAATAAAAAAGAAGTGCAGGAATGTTACTTCTGTAAGTGCAAGTTAAGCACTAGTCGAAGTGCCAGTTAGGAAGGGAGGTGCTCTCTGAAGAGTTGGGTCTTCAAAGGCTTCTTAAAGGTAGAGAGGGACGCCCCTGCTCTGGTAGTGCTAGGCAGTTCGTTCCACCAACGTGAAACTACAAATGAAAATAGTCTGGATTGCCGTACTTGCACAGACGGCAGTGCCAAACGACGCTCACTAGACGAGCGCAGCATTCTGGTGTAGTCCTTTTATTTATTTAATGACATCAGTAGATCATCGTAGAATCATGACTATACATGTGAAACGTAATTGTTAATGATACAAATATTGTCGTATTTATTATCATTATAATTATTTTAATCCGAGGATGTCTGTAGAGTTGACGCAATCACCAACAATTTCTCCCACGGGGCCATCTTGTGGTTTTTTAAGGAATCGCATTTGAGAAAACTCTGGCCGAGTTACGACTGCTATTTCGAATTCGGAAAGTCTTCTGAAGTTCAGAACAAATCCCAGATGAGAAAACTTTCATGAATGCCAAATGTTTTCCTAAATCCACTTCAGAAGAAATTCCTTCTTGAATTCTTCTTAACTGCGTTCGAGAATGAGGCCCATTGATTTGATTTGGCGAATGTACATTTCACCATTTCATTTGGTAGGCTACACTGAGGCAGGAAGGTATGTTCACTGAAATATAAGTAGCACTGATGTCTTACAAAATTGAGTGAAACAAAACTACAAAGTCTCCTTTAATGATGAATTAGCACTCACATCATTTGATGAATCAGCCCTGTGCCTTAATTTGCAGAAATTGTGTGGCACTAAAGACAATTCAGATGGAGGTGACAAAATACAAACTCCTCTTTTAAGAGACGTCCTTACAGATAACTAAAACGCTTTTTACAAATCATAAATCTTGCACAAAACTTCAGGGACACAAATGGTCAGATTAGCACACATTCAACATTAATTTTAAACTATAGATGCATTTCCGCAAAAAAATGCGAAGTGTGACTGCTCAAGAGCAGCAGAGGATTGCTAACCCTTGCTCTGCAAATTACATATTATCCAGCTCTAACGCTGATTATTATATTTTAGTGCTGTCAGTTTAACGCGTTATTAACGGCGTTAACGTAAACCCATTTTAACGCCGTTCAACGCTGTTTTTTTAGATTAACATTCTTTTTGGCCTCGCAAACTGTGTAGTAGGCTAACGTTACGGTTTGAGTGAATGGTGAGCGCGATGACATAACTATGACATAAATGCGATTAATCGCGATTAAATATTTTAATCGTTTGACAGCACTATTATATTTATATAATCTGGAATACAAGAGCATACAGCACACAGTACGCTTTATGTTTAATAAAAGAGTATTCAAAGTGAGTTGACAGTCAAGGCAAGGCAAACATTTTATCATCTGTCCATTTAATAAATTCAAGGTCTAAAGTGTTAAGACAAAATTCTACCCATCCCCCATGCTTTAAATGTGAAGAATGTCACTGCTTCTTAAGATTACTTTAAAATCTTCAAATTCAATGTCCCTGAGTCTGCTGGTACAATGAATGTTAATGAAAGTATGAACAAATAGTCTCTCTGTTGAAAAATCGGAAACATTTTATTGGATGTAGCTGATCTATCCATGAATACAATAAATACATACACCTGGCAACTAAAGAAACCCAGGGAGTCTTTGGGAGTCTGATGGTTTATGTGACCCCAATAATCTTCCTTTGACTTTATTTGACAGCAGATGTGACACTGATTCGACAAATGGGAAACCGTACAAGTTTGTAATTATGTGCTAAAAATGTGTAAATAGTTTCAGCCAACTGATGCAAAATGTAGCAGTAGGCCTACAGTAAGTCTAAACTACCTGCTGGTGACTTTGCTGATGTAGCCGGTCACTGTGTACTGATGTGGACTGGAAATGCTGCAAAAGGTGGAAATACTGATATTAACTACTTACTAACCCAGAGTGAGGTCATGCCGGGAAATATCAAGCTGAGGCTTTAACGTATCGACCGAGCGATAGCGAGGTTGATACGCCAAAGCCGAAGTTTGATATTTTGATTGTTTATTATATGGCTTTTTTTCGCTCCTTTCATTTTGTAAATGAAAAAAAAGGTAATTGTAAATAGAAAACATGTCGTTTTGTTCAGCTCTCAAGTCTTCTCACGACACAATGTGTTTCAGGTGCTGTGTAGCAACCAATTACTTGCTAACTTCAAGTTACAATGATCAATAGAAAACGGACATCACGGCTCAGCTAAAATGGCTTTAATTTACAGTAAAGTAACAACACAAGTGATTCAAACTATAGTTTCTAGTCTTCATCATCACTTTCAATAACAAATCTTCGCTTCTTCTGAACTTCCTCATGGCTTTTGATGTTTTCATTTTTGTCTGGTTAGTAAAACTCAGACTGATCGCTTTCGCTTTCGTCAGAGGGCAATACGGATCCGTATTCACCGGTGAGGAGGGCAATACGCGGCTGGCATGACTACGCATTAGCCAATCAGAACGCTCGTACTGTCGTTGCCATATAATAATACAGTTTATTGAATGGCTATTAGAACATTTTGTTATTGACACTATTGGTACCTCACTTAAGACTGGCATCTTATCACAAAAGCTGTTGTATAGGGCTGCCTGGCCTGTTGCTGACCTGTTTTTGTTTCGTGCATTGATTAGGATGAGTTATTCAGACTTTCGCCTTGCATTGTGCTTGGGATACATGAAGAATTTATTTTCTACACTCAGTCTCACAGTAATATTAGGCTAACTAGGCCTACTTGCGAAACGTTTTTTGATTCTACCACCATAACGTTTTCTGACTGACATTCAACAAGGTTGTATACCCCTCAACTTGTTTGATTTTCCCAGTGCAAATTGTTTGATGTAATGCAGGCTAGTTTGGGGGAACACCCAAATGCCTCGTCACACATCAGGCCACTTCCGCATCTCCCAGGGTCAGACTGTTAACGCCGAGCTCTACTGTAATGTTCTGAGACATGCTGTCATTTGAGTGCTCCATCATGACAATGCACACGCTGACAGCGAATGGAAAACAACTGTTGCTCCTCAACACCCCTACTCACAAAGATTTAAGTTCCCTGCGACTTTTTCGTTTTCCCCAAGATGAAGTTCAAACTGAAGGGTCGTCGCTTTGACACAGTGGAGGAGATCCAAAGTGCATCACAGATGGTGCTGGATACACTTAAAGAGCGGGTCTTCCAGGGAGCGTCCCAAGCATGACAGGAGCACTGGGAGTAGCGTATCACTGCACAAGATGATTATGTGAAGGAGATGGTGGCCCAATTTAAATTAGGTACGTTTTATTTTTTTTATAGGCAAAGTCTTAGAACTTTTGGATCCCAGCTCGTACAATCTAGTCTAGGCCTACGTGAGATGGGCTAAAATCGATCTCAATAAAAATACTGTCATGGAATCTAAGTGTAGCTCAAAATCACATAGGCTACCCTGATTAACAATATAACAGTCAGTTGGAAGGAATGTGGTAGGGCATTTTAAAACAGGTCTGACAAGCTACAATGATCGATTTCAACACCTTTAATTGTTTGGCACAACAGTTGTGCTTTCTCTCCTTATGCATATGCATTGATGGTTGTGAAACAACAATGTATGAAACCTGCAGGCAAGACCACATGTCTGTTTTGCAGTATTTTTTTGCAGTAAGCACCAGTTTTGCTAATTTGTGCCTTTTTACATCTTGCCATCTCTTGTTCACTTCATCCACTTCCCTTTGTGCAGCTGCTACAACATTAATTTTGTTTGTTATACCACCCAAACAGCTACAGTATTTCTTGAGTCGGTGTAGAATTAAGGCCCTGTAATATCTCTTGTGTGTATAATGTTTGATGACACCCCATTGGCATGGATATCTATTTCCTGATCACTAGACTTTTGTTGCCGTTTCTGTTGGTTGGCGGTTCCATTATGCCATTCAATTGTGCTTCCATTTGTGATTGGTTTCTGCTGTGAGTGCCACAAATTACAGTTACAGGGCAGTGATAGGGGTTGATTACGCGATCAGCCGCAGATTAAGTACATTCAACGCACTTTCTGCAAGCTGGCCAAGTCACTTTTTTGCGCTGCGCTCTCCAAGGCATGTAAGAAAAAACGAATATGGTAAAATGACCTGTAACACTTGTAATGCTCAAATGCAGTGTCACCGTTAGAGTTTTTGGGACCCAATGAGGCACCAAAATTAAGTGATGCTTTTGTCCAGCGTGTCCAGATCAAGTTGCTAATCCACCTGACCTAGTGTGTGACCTAGTGTGTAAAAGGCTATATATGTGGACACAAACTAAGCGTTAGTGCCTTGTCATAGGTTGTTACGCCTAAATTAGCTAGAGTTAGCTGTTGATTAACACTGCTAGGCCCACTAGCTATGCTATCCAGTTAACAAGTGGTTCGATATCAGACATCAACGTACATTGTCACTTTGAAGTTACACAAGCAAAGCACAAGCGATAATGTAGGCTGATGCAGGAGCACGTGAGTATCCATGAATCAGTTGAAATGTTAGGTGCAGTGTAAGCTGTAAACACTAAATTACCTTGTCACTGAATTAACACAAGTAATTAATCCGAAAATGACCGGGAATGAACAATAATATGTTTAGATGGCTCTGTTTATTAGAACTTTATTACACTACCAACACGACAAGGGTGCTCAGCCATATTGGATGTTCTTGAGGAGGTTCTTGAATTGTAGCCAAGGTTTTCAAAGTTGTCCCAAGTGTTTCCCCATTCGTTTCAATGAGGAAAAAATTTACGAAAAACAAGACAAATAAAATAACGACTGGGGGTATTGACAGGTATAAGACCACTTCATGGGATCAGGACATACGTGTCAGACTTGGAGCAGTGTCGACATCTCAAACCCGCTAATTTAATAAATAAAATGAATAAGTGAAATAATAAAATGAAGACTTAAGAACAACAGTGCTGTGCTAATAAAACGTAATACTTAGTACTGTACTAATAAAACTTAAGAACAATATGTGACTGCTTTCGCAATCACATAATAGAATAAAAGAAGATGCCTAGAGTAATCACATTAATAACGACAAAACAAGAGCATCGTGCATGCCTGGCTAGTAGGTTAGATGACTAATAATATTCACTAGTCTAACCTACTTTTCGAAATCTATCAGAAGAAACGTATTGCAGACACATCGTTAGGGCGATGTATGGCACTTGAGAGACAGAAGACAGCAGCTGTAGCCTACTTAGAATCCTGGCCAGTGCACTTTGCTTAATTAGCTGGTGCATATTAAAGCCACTCCGTGGCCATAAACTCAGCACGAATCCGTACTACAGCTCTTCAACAGATTTTCATTAAAAAGGCTATTTTCGCTGTTACAAATTTACACCGGCACATTTATGCTGCCTTCACGTTTAAATCTATTTCTGGGTTAATGCAGGGTCTATTTTGGGGACTCGGCTTGGCAACATTGAATGACAAGATTCATTAAGCAAATAAAACAGGTTATCGTGAAATGAGCAAAAACTGTTCAATGTTAACACCGAATTGTCGTAGGCTATAGGATAGGTTTTTTTTATTTCAGTGATTCTTAGCACCTGTTTAATAGAGGTTGTCCAGACTTCAGTAAACATCATGTGTTCTCTTCAGATGAATTGATTTATTATACCCTACCACACAAACACCCTCCTTAAACATACCCTATTACAAAATGAGCACACATTAAATGAACGTAAACAGACTAGGTTTGAAATTAGTACAAGTGTAATAGTAATTCTCACACGCATCAAAACAAGACTAAACCCTCCAAGACCAATGCACTTTTTGATAAATCCGGTCGGAACTTACCTAGTTCAGATGAGCGCTTCAGTCAGCTCCTTCAAAGCTCCGAGCTCTGATTCATCTGTAAATGGTACCGATCAGTGAGCTACAGCGCATGCTGTGGATGTCTGGTGTGTTTCATTCAAACTTTGCATTAAAGATGAGGGTATGTATTCAGCGTCTTGAAAGTAGGCTGTCACGGTAGTCCTGTACAATTCTTACACGTATCTTCAGTGATCAATTCACCAAGGTTTCAACTGGTTAGTGCGTTCGTTGACGTCAATTTGTGTGGTTGCACAGCAGCAGCAGCAACCGCAAGAGGCAGTTAGAGGTCTTGGTTAGTTTGTGGCACTTGCTCTAACACGTGACAGTGCTTTAGAGGTAAATGCAGTTTTGCCAGGTAAGTAATCCAGCAAAGAAGTTGCGTACTTGCAAAATAAAAACCAACAGTGCCATATCTGATAACACATGATAGCCGTCAGTCAAGAGATGACTGGCACAGGCAACCAAGCACAGAACTGAGTGCGTGCTCAGCGGAGATACTCATTGCTGCAGCACAGACCTCCTCATAACATTGCTCATAGACTAAGTCTGTTTCTCTGCAGTTTTCACCTGGGAAGCAAGTCGTGGAGCTTCTAAACACCTCTCTGGTTGTATTTTAGAATAATGGGCAAATTATTTTTCTCGAAGAATAGGGAAATATATTTCAAGAGATTATTATACACATTTTAGGCTACAGTTGTTTCTTTCTTTGTGTTAGCCTTACTACTGTTAACACGGAAATCGTTAAGCATGTAACCTGGTGGAGACAGTGAAGCTCACTCCATGGGGTAAGACCTTTCTTTGAGCTTCCCCATGGTCCTCTATCTGTTGCTATGGAGATTTCAAGTCAGTGTGATATGCAAATCATTTTTCACATGTTATACTTACAGTATGTTCCTTGACAGGTGTAAATTGTCAACTGTCAGCAATGTAGGCACCAAAATGTACAAAATTACTGGTCATCACTGTCAAATCTCAAACATTGACAGCCCCTACCTACACACACTCATATCTGTTTTGTTCATATCAGATCATATCACGGTCTCTCTCTCTGGTGCTGTTCACACAGTTAGCTATTGTTCTTCCATGTGGGTGGTTAAGGACAGATAAATGAGAATGGCCCTCCCTGCCTGTGCAAGAGGGGAGACAAAGTGAATTAGTCTCTACCGAGCAATCAGGGCAGGAGAGCTGGTGGACGCAGCGCACTACAATAACAAACACAGGGGCATTCAATTGCCTGTGTGTGTCTGTGTGCGTGCATGTCTCTGTGAGTGTGTATGTCTTGATACAATTCCATGTGGACTATGTCTTCAACATGCTCAATTTCTTCCTGGTCACTCACCATTTGTTAGCTGACTGTTTTTTTTGTTCACATTGTTTCCTTGAATAGTATTTCATTATTTGCATGAAGAATCCATCGAGACTTTGGTCATGTTCAATCCTATTATTTGGAATTAGGACGTGGTAATGAGACGGCATAGCTCTCTGGATTAGTCACACTCCTTACATGTCCTTGGTTGGTGGTCTGTTTAGGTCAGAGGATGACCTCTAATGAATTCAACAAGGTTTGCGATTTAATTTTTTTTATGTAATCCCTCTCTTCGACCTGCCCCCAGACTCCCCTTTTAAAACAATCAGAGGGCACGTGCCCTTCCCCTCCTGTGTTTCTTCACAGCTAAAGAAGGGAAGATGGAGTGTGTTATGTTTAGTGTCATTTGACACGCTGATCTGGAGTCATTCTTCTAAATGTGAATAATGAGTAAAGTGAGTTTCTCACAGTACCTTGGGCGTGGGTAGTGTGACGTGCATGTGCCTTTGAAGTACGCAAAATCTTCACAAATATGAAGAGACAGTGTGAACGGAACGCAGTGTGTGCACTGCACTGAGCCATGTCCATTTATGAATGGTTCTTGATGAAGATGAATGAAAGTGTGCGTCACTCCCACGGACCAATCTGTGGACACCTCAAGAGCTGGTATTTCCTTTTTTACCTAAACTACTAAAGCGCCTCACAGAATCACTCTCACAGAATCACTCTTACAGAATCACTCTCACAGAATCACTCTCACGGACCAATCTGTGGACATCTCAAGAGCTGGTATTTCCTTTTTACCTAAACTACTAAAGCGCCTCACAGAATCACTCATCATTCATCTGGTTGTGCTGCTCATCATGGAGGGAAAGAAAGACTCAATCAGACCAAGTACCACAGAAAGTATATTGTGTAATTCCATGTATTCACATTACAACATCCACACAATTTAGATTGTGAACAGTTCTAATGATTTCCATACATATTTACTGTATAATACATTTTACCAAGAGGCACTTCCAGTAATTCTGGCAATATATGAACTACAGTATAGTGTCTAAATTACAAAACAGTAAAAATAAATAATGTATATCGAAAAGACTTTTTTGTTATTTTCATTTTCCCCCGACTGTACAGTAAATATATATATTGTACAAAATGGAGCATTAACCAGCAAAGAAAAGAATCATTTTCACCTACCAAAATGTTGTGATTTACATATCCCCCCTCTTAGAAGTATTGCTACATATCGTAAGTGCAATATACTGGTGAGAGGAACATAATCATTTTGTGAAGTGCCAGCTATATATAGATTAAAAAATACAAGTCTCATTATCTGACAGTATTGTAAAGCTTGTTTGGTTTCTCTCAGGAATTTTAGTGAACATTCCAATGATCATGGCAAGGCATCAAACAGCACAGCTGTCTAACCCATTGGGAGATGGATGATCCAATACATCGAGGAGATAAAAGGCTGAATTAAGTTGGTCAAAAGAACAAAAACAAAAGGAAATACATTGGTGGTTCCTCAAAGAAAAATCTTCATATCCCAAACTGATAGCAGTGAAATTAAATTGAATCTGTGCGGGAGAGGCAAGTGAAGCTTGGAATACTTAAATTATCAGGTGATCGCCCCTAGAATATAGAGCCACATCTATCTTTCAACCTCAGCAAAAGCAGACTGAAGTGAATGGTGGTGATGATTAAATATATGCTTTATTGGACCACCCTGAGAGAGGTAGAAGGGCAGCATATGGTGGAAGTGGGAGAGAAGAGAAGTGGATACTACCACCACTACTACCACCACTCCCCCATCTCTACTCATTAACTTCCATCTGTATGGATGTGAAATGATCAGATGTTTTCCATATTCTGCTCCCGTATATATACACTAAATACAGTGTGTAGAAAATGCCACAGACCTGTGGGGATCGCCTGAGGCTTCAACTGGGAAGCACTGGAGAACACTAATTGAACTCACGCGGCAAGGAGCATAAAACTCAGTCAAATATCCCCACTGCTCTCTCTCGCCACCCCTTGAACACACACACAGACACACGTGCCAAACAGCAAGACATTCATGAACTGACAGAAAAGTGTAGTTCACATCCCAAGTCAGGGAGTGAGAGGGATGCTGTGTAGTCAGAAATCTATGCCCCACGATAGCTGAAATTCAGAGCTATCACTTGTGGACTGGTCATGGACAGAACATTTCACCAGCACTCACTGAAAGCAATTGTTCAAAAGTACAAAAAAAGGATAAAATGATGGTACAATATTATCATTCACACTCTTGTATTAGACTGCATTCGTTTTCATTGTACCTAATAAACTGGCTACTGAGTGTATATGCATGCATGCTACCATCCACAGACAAGACCATCGCTGAATCAAAGCATATGAATAGTTCATAGTTTGTGAGTGTATGAAAAGTTCATCAGAGTACGTTTTTAGACTAAATCATATTGAGTGGGATGTCACTGTCTTCTCTCTTGTTGTGGTCTAAAACGTGAAATGGCAGCATTCGTCATGGGACAGACTGATGAAGGCTCACTTGTCGGCGAACAGCAGAGTCACCACTTTTGGTTTGCCTGTAAAGCTCAGAGATGTGTGGATGTAACAGATCTTATGTAATGTTGTGAGACCAAGTCTGAATCATTCATGTTTCAAAATGAAGATGGTGAGGCACTAAATTATTCAAAAGCTTTAGTACCACCATCAGCCCGTGCCTTATTGGGTGTAGCGCACAGCCAGTGGAGCCAGTGCTTCCCATCGTCTCTAGGCAATATAGTAAATGCCAAGGTCGGAGAAAGCCAATGGGAAAACGTGGTAGCCTTGACGTTTTCCCCCATGCCTTCTAAAGATTTCATGGGCAGAATGTATAAATCTTTGCATCTCATCATTGAAAAGTACACAAATTTTTCCTCATCAAACAGTTTGTAAGGTCTCTTCTCACAAGGTTGAGGTTTTGATCAGGCAAGCGTTTTTGCTGTTGTCAGATTTTGCTGCTCAAAACACATCAGTGAAATTTCAAAATGACTCATGAAGGCTGATGGAAAGGAGTCGCTCTTCAGAGCACCCTGGACATGGATGTTTTTTTTTTTTTGTGTTTTGTTTTTCTACCTGCCGTCAGTGTAGGCTTCCCCTCGCATCTATTAACTCACCGAGATCGAGTCAAAGAGTTGAGCAATTAACTTCTTCCATAAATGATGCGGGAGCATGGGTCCTGAGTCCCAGTGACCCCCCCTGGGGTGACCCCGCCGAGCTGGAGAGAAGCACACTGAGCCCAGTACTGTGTCATTTCCTTCCGGAACATTGTGTGATAGCATGTTAATAACGGACTCCCAGGAAGGAGGGAGGACGCGGCATGGAGGGACAGAATGTTCCTTGCTTGCTCCTTTACAATGGATGCAAGGACAAGTATATATTAAAAGGCATGAGTGTGTGTGAGAGAGAGAGAAAGAGCGAGAGAGCAGGTCACGAAGCAAAATGAAAGATGGGGGATGGGGGGGGGGGGGGGGGGGGGGCTTCTTACATCACACAATCAGACAATGATGCTTCTGCCATGTCAGTCCCCATTCACTGAATGCCCAGGAAATTAACAGCCCTTACTTAAGAGCTCTCTTTCATTCCACATCACTGTTGAATGAGAGAAACTGCTACATTTAAATTTGTATTCGACTGTCAGTAAAAGCTCAAGACCTTCACAAGCTTGATAAATAAAACCTAACAATCTAATTTCATCTAGGTGACAATGTGCTCTTTGGTGTGTTTGTGTTGTGTGTGTGTGTGGTGTGTGTGTGTTGTGTGCATCGCATCAATGTACACATTTGTGTGCTTTTGGGTTTGTGTGTGTGCATCAATTGTGCATGTTTGTGTGTGTGTGTGTGTGTGTGGTGTGTGTGTGTGTGTGTGTGTGTGTGTGTGTGTGAATGATGAATGCGTTAGCCTGTATCTTGGAATACTGCACCAAGAACATCCCAAACAGAGCAAGGAGAGAGCTCTGGTGAGTCATAAGAATATAAGCCTATTGCATGTAAATAGAAGTCTCCTGAGGGGGCTATGCATTCTCCCTTGACACGCAGCTCTAGCAGCATGGAGTGCACAGGAAAACCAATACAGGGCTCCCAGAGGACAAACACCGTCACGGGTGTGCACACTTCCTCCAGCTGTCCATCAACTCCTCTTATGCTGGAGGCTAAGATCATTATGTGAACTTCATGCATGTTTTACATTTGTGTGTCTTCGGTGCATATCCGCAGTCTGCTTGGGAGGGTTCAAGGGGACCCGGTCTCTTCAGAGGAGATTTTATGGGAGATGAAAGAATCGAAACTCATAAGGTCCTAAGGTTGCAATCCACCTGAAACTACATGACAAATTTGTTCCTATTTGAAGTGCTAAAGTTTGGAGCCAGAATAATCATAGGAGGAATATTTTTGGCACTTTTTCCTGGCAAACACGGATCCTTCGAAAGTGGATTCTGAGTGGAAAATGTGCTGCGCAAAAAATGCAGAGGTACCCCCCCCCCCCCCGACTTCATCAGTGATCTCCATGGACGTTGAAGAACCAGGCCAGCATGCTCCTCTTGCATAAGCCTCAGCATTAGTGACATGCATTGCTGGAGCCGCTGTGCTAAAATATTCACATCATAAGGGTGCCTGATCAAAGAGAGGGCTGTTTGACTGAGGCAGCATGCAGAGGCTTTGAGAAGCATGTTCCGCACCGACCGCCTATTTATAACCAATTGCAGGGGCCCCGGAATGTTGTAATCGTCACCGAACATGGATTCAAGGGCAGCAATTTGGGATGGATGAAGGTGGGAGTTCATAACAAATGCACCGGTTCAGCTACTGGTTGTATCACATGAGACACCCGCTGATGCATTGTCCCATTTCTGGGGGTGGGGGGAGCATTCTCTACTTTTCTCTACCCCCCTAGCCTGCTACCGTGAGCAGTGGCTACTGTACACACAGTTTCACTAGTATATGTGTGTTTTTGCCACATAATGCCACTGACAATACCAGTGTTTAAATCATTAGTCTCAAAAATTGTATATGCTTTGTGCCCACTTCAATGAAATGTGTGATAAACCAAAGAGTGTCTGAGTGGAGTTCTGTTCACTTTAGTGTTCTAGAAGAGAGTGTGAGATCCTCTTATGAATGTTACTCCTGAACAACATGCACAAGTGCACAAACACTAGTGTACAAACTGTAGGGGTAAGAACTTACGATGCAACATTTAGGAAGGAATGGTGCAGGGATGTTGACATGACGATACGCTACTGCTAGTAACAAGGCTAAAAGGTCCAATAAGAGGAAAATCCATAGAGAAATCAGCCAATTTGTAAATGCCTGTTTGTTTTTTGGGGCCGACAAGTAAAATATATTTCACACAAATTTGATACTAGATGTTAAATATAAGTCAAAAATGCTTTTTAAGGGATGAAAGCTGACATATGGATTGTGAAAGTATAAGGTGAGAAAGTGCTCATTCATGTGCTTTACAGTGCTGCACAGGAGTGTCATGAATCTGGATGGTGCCGTGTAGAACCTGAAGAGCCATAGTCATGAAATAATATCAAATCAATGTTTGTCCTCTCTGCTGTAGCTGTCTAAACGCACATTTCGTTTTCTTTCCCTTTATCTTATCCCATTTGGTTTCGGGGCGGAATGAAGATGCTCACGTCACTGCGGCCAAAGATGCTCACACTGCCATGACCCCTTCCTGCCTCCTCACCACCGTCCCCAACAGGCTGTAGGCCATCGCAGCTCGGTGCTTTTTGTTTGGCGAGCACTCAGCTGACTTTCAAAATAATTTACCCTTTAAAAACATTGCATAAGTCTGTGAAGTGTCTTTAGGGGAGGGGACCGGTTAGCAGTTTCTGGTCTTGAGGGGAACAACTGGCTGAGAGACTTGCTTGTAGACCCTGCAGCTGCAGCGTTGATTCTTGCTCGGGCTCAGAGTGTCCCGAAACCTGACCTTGGTAATGAAAGGCGGCGAAGAAGTAGAAGTAGAAGAAACGTCCCCCTAAGGCCTTTGACGAGAGGCGAAGGAGAGAGACCCTCTCTCCCTGGACCACAAAAAAAAAGACGCCTTTGTTTTTCAGGCACGTACTCCTCCCTCCCTCTACAGTGTTGTGTCTTCTTTCTTTAGTGATGAGCTGGAGTCTCTCACATTGGATCTGTGAAAGTTGGTGCGTCAAACGGAGACGCTTCCCAACCAGTTCACTCCTCTGGGGCTCCTGGCTGCTCCTCTCCGGCCCCCTCCGGCTGTGGCGAGTCAGTCTCCTCCGGAATCGTGAGGCTCTCCTCCTCCTCCTCCTCCTCCTCTCCCGCCTCTCCCTCCGCGGGCTCCTCTTTACTCCCGGGCTCCTCCTCCTCCGTTATTGGCTCAGCAGGGTTGTTGAGGAGGGAGGCGTCGTTTGCCTGGTCCTCCTTCTGCTCCTCTTCGGCAATCACCTTCTTCCACATCTCGTGGTTCTCCAGCAGATGGTGGGTGATCTGACAGAAGACCTTCCTGCGCTGCTTCTTGGGGCCGTGACTCTCTGAAAGGATAGGAGGACAACAGAAGCTCACACACAAACCTGAAGTCTACATGGGACTGTGAACAGCATTCAAATCCATGAAATCAAACCCTGTATGAGGAGAAGGCAGTAACCACGGGCAAGCTTGCCAAAAATGACCAGCAGAGGGAACTTCATCAGTTGCTTAAGTGAATATCGTATATCGTAGATAGTGTTCTTACGTGAGGCCTCAGAGCTGGTCGAAGCATCTTCCTCCTCCTCCTCCTCCTCCTCCGCTGTGTCCTCTTCCTCCTCAGCCAGAGCCTCTTCCTCTCCTCCTCCGTCCTCTCCCCCCTCCTTCTCCACGCCTCCGGGGGGCTCCACCCAGTGGCCTGGTATGAGGGCGGCTGAGTCGTACGAGCTGCAGAGAGGGCCCACGATGTGCGTGATGAAGGACTCCTGCAGCTTGGCCAACTGTGGCGCCGACCGGTCCATAAAGGGACTTATGGGGAGGTCCAGGCTGGACTCTTCATCACCCTACGGCGAACAGGAAGACAAAGAGTGGGTGTGTGGAGGAAGAAAACAGACCTGAATGGTTAGCTTTTGGGGTGTAAACACATGTCCACTGGGTGCAGGCCAATGGTAATGTAGCCTACATACACACAGACAGATGAGATAAAGCCAAATGACAGGAACCACAGTACAACAGACGTCCACCAAAAAGGCCAAGAATAACTTCAGGGACACCCAACCACACGGTGAAGGCTGTTATTTTGGAGGGGAAACATTAATGAGTATTTGTGCGTATTATTCTGCATGAAAGCCCTCTGACAGGGGCCTTGTCCTTGTGGAGCTGAGCATTATGGACCCACAGTGGCGCACGTAGCTTGTGATGTCAGGGCCTGGATGCACACAGACCACAACCCCAGCAAGGTCCCTGGTCACTATGGCAACAGCTGGAGTTGTCACTGGCACGCCATAGCGTTGTGTACGGTGGGGGCAGACACAAAGAAAATGACTGAAAAGGACTTTCTGTACTTGAGTAGCTGTAGCTTGATAGGATTTTTTCCCCCCTTTTTTTTTTTTGCTCACTGAATACTGAATTGAATATTAAGAACAGGAGCAGGGGGCTGAGAACATGACGGCAGCAGATGAGGATGAAGGGTGTGTGTGTGTGTGTGTGTGTGTGTGTGTGTGTGTGAGAGAGTGAGTGTGTGTGTCTGTGTGTGTGTGTGTGTGTGTGTGAGAGTGTGTTTGTGTGAGCCTGATCTTTGATGTAGTTATCTTCTATCACTGCTCTCTCAGACTACAAGACTACGGCGTTTTCCCCTTCTGAGCCTCACAATGACGTCTGTCAAGGACAGACTCTTCAATGCATGCTACATCCTGTCAGTGGAGCTGCTGCTGCTGCTGATGCCACAGACACACTGTCACAAAACACAGTGGGATTTCTATTAAAGCATCTCTCCACAGCTGTATCACTCTTCGGCATGTTTTCATTTTTTTACCCCCTCCCTAAAGCCTGACCATATTAGACCCGATGCTTGGTTACATGCCTGCGTGTCATATCATGCATTATTCATGGACATTGGTGCTCTTGTGCTTTTTTGAGCAACCACAGCACACATTTCTGTGAAAGGGCCAGAGCTGTGTAGTGCTTGCAAGAGGCAATGGTGATTTCAAGGTCGTCCGGCAATCAGGCAGGCAACGCAATCAGTGTGGCTCTCACCGATTTGCCGACCTGGTTGCCTGGCGCCCCTCAAGCATCACATTCACTTTGGTCCTCATCACTGCAGACTGATGCTGTTGCCGGATCCCCGGTCGTTCTCAAAGACCTGGCTTGCGACTTAAAGCCATGTCAATAATACATCTAGTTCTTTCAATACCAACTTCGAAATCTATAATATCCCAACCCTCCTTGAAATACCTGTGTCAGTGAGGGATAGAGGAGTATGGGAACTTGTAACTTTGCCTCGTGTAGTCATGAGCCTTACATGATCTTACACGTGTGGTAGCTTACTAAGGGGATGCTGTGTTGTCTACCACTCTTTAATTGCCCAGTGGCCGCAAATTTAGCGTATCATGATTTGTATGTATTTAAAAAAAGTACACACATTTTGTGTAGCTCCTCATTCTCTGAAATAAAAAAAGAACACCAGCTCTTTTCTCCGAGACCTCGGGTGAGTATATAATGTATATCTCTTATCTGTTTGAGAGGATGTCAGTCGTGAAACGTACAGAATGTCATTTTTGGCCCTGTTCTATCGCCGTGACATTCAGGCCGTTATCTCAGTCCGTGTAATTGCGTGCAGGGCGCACTGCCATGACAATCAAACGCTGCTTCACAGCAACAGAGAGGGGGAAATAACAAGCGTTGAAGCCTCCCTTGAAGAGGTGAGAGGAAATTCTCCACTGTGCTCCAACGGAAAAGCATAAAAAGGAGAGAGAGAAAAAAAACCCATCCTGTTGTTTTCCTTTTTTTTTCTTCTGCGTTTGAAAATCAAGGAGGACCAAAGTGACTCACCTGTCTTACCTTGAGAGTCCTGCCACACACAATGTGACAGTTAGAGTGTCAAAAAAACGGCTGGATAAAAACCCACCAAATGAACCATAGGGAACCAGAGAATGGAAACAATGCAAAATGCACGTGGTCTTTATATAGTCTGGTTGTACTGGTGTGGTTAGAGGTGAGAGGCTGGTGTGATGGAAACTCGGTTACCAAAATGTGTGGTGACACAACAGTGGCTGTTACTGTATGTACTGTCATGTGCCCGGCTGCAACAGCATATGATACACACAGCAGATGAGGATGAAGGGTGTGTGTGTGTGTGTGTGTGTGTGTGTGTGTGTGTGTGTGTGTGTGTGTGTGTGTGTGAGAGAGTGTGTGATGAAGGGTGAAGGGTGGTTAGGCTGATGTCCTACCTGTTCATAGAACTCATTGACAATTCCTTTCGTCCACTGCAGATGAAGATCCTTACACTTGAGAGGACCATTGATGTCGGCTAACTTGATGCACATTTGGCAAACCAGGAGTCTGTCATTCTCATTGGACCAATTGATGCCTGTACCTACGTCATGGCCCACCTGTTGAATGAAAATCAATTGGAAACAAGTGATTTACGTTGGGTTCACTTCAGGTTAACATTGTTTACACCTTAGCACATCACATAGGAGCTCATTATGGAGAGGAGGATTAATGAGTGAGTGAGTGCTGCAATGATTCTTCACTCTCTGTCCTTACTTTAGCGACATAATGTTTGCTTTTCTATTTACATTTGAATTAAAACGGCAAGTGTAATCAAGGACTGTGGGAAGTGACATGAAGTGTAAGTGTGGGCAAGTAGAGTGTGGAATGATGTACACTCTGTAGAGATATATATGTAGTGTTTTATGACATTTCTCTGTGGTGTTGCTTTCAAGTGTTTCTTTATCACAGTATTTATCTGGGTCCAGCGGGACTTCATTCCCTGAGCTTTCATTGCAGTGTACACACTGCAAAAAGTGAAATCTTAGTAAGATGAAATATCTTTAATCAAGGCAATATATGCTTGTTTTTGTCTGACAAGATATTTCTTCTTATCAGGCATTTTTTATGTTAGAGCAGAGGTCTTCAACCGGGGGTCCGCGACCCCCAGGGGGTCCGTGGAGGTACTGCAGGGGGTCCGCCAAATTATTTCATCTGAAGCATTTTTTCCCTCTTGCAAAAATTAAAAACGTCCAATAGGCTACATAAACATAAACATAACGTAAAAATTGCTTTCTATTCGTTAAAAATAATACATAGGCTACCCATGAGTCTTCACGCGATCATTTGATCACCATGGCAACATATGCACTTTTAGCTACATTTAGCTATCTGGTGCCAAAACACGTTACCTGCTTTAATCGTTTTGTAATTTCTCGGAACAAAAGCTCCACGTCAGACACCACTGATGGCGGTTCAGATGACCTACATTCAAAGGATGCCAACACCCCTTCCACGAACAGCCAAAAGCCAAACGGGAGAACACACGTAAATATTCAGAGAATTATCTGAAGTTTTTAATTACCTGTTTAAAATCTTTTTTTGGGGGGCCAGCAGACATTGATGAGACAATCAGCCAAAGTGTGCGAGCTAACTTTAAAAGCCTCTTATCAAGTTGCATTACGAGTCGCTCAGACCAAACAGCCGTACATAATTGCGGAAAGTTTAATATTGCCAGCAGCTATATTTGCAAAACAATGTTTGGGAAGGATGAGTACGTTAAAAAACTGAAAAGCATCCCAATGCTATTGATGAATTGGCAGCTGATGTGAGGGCACTACTAGTCGCAAAACTCCCAAAGGCAGATTATTTTGCACTATAATTAGTTGAATCCACCGATGTGTCAAACGACGCTCAGCTTTTAGCTTTTTTGTGATTTGTCGACCAAAATGAGATGCAGGAGGAATATCTATTCTGTAAGCAGCTCTGGACGTAAAACAAGTTCAGAGATTTTCAAAGTGAAAGAACTATTTTTTCCGTGAACATGACATACCCTGGCCAAAATGTGTCGCGATGTGCACAGGCGGTGCAAGAGCCGTATGACGCACTGCATGCTTCATAGGGAGAATCTTGTTGCCAAAGACATGAGTGATGAATTCTCAAACGTCAGATCTCTCACTAGGTATGAGATATTTCATCCATACTTAAGCTTCTCAAGCTACTCAATTCTTTGTCCCTCCCTAATTGAATACAGAGTGATGGCTAACTGTAAGGGAGAAAAAAATTCAATAATAAACAGAATAAATTTAAACGAGTTGTGTGTCACAGATGATTTGCAATTATGTTCAAACAAGTGTAGGGGAGTGTGTGTGTGTGTGTGTGTGTGTGTGACTGACACTTAGTTCCAAATAAAATATATGAATATCAGGCCCAAATTTGGGGCGGCGGGGGTGGGGGTCCCTGCTCAGTGTCTCTCTCAGCCAAGGGGTCCTTGGGCTGAAAAAGGTTGAAGACCCCTGGGCTACATAAACATAAACATAACGTAAAAATTGCTTTCTATTCGTTAAAAATAATACATAGGCTACCCATGAGTCTTCACGCGATCATTTGATCACCATGGCAACATATGCACTTTTAGCTACATTTAGCTATCTGGTGCCAAAACACGTTACCTGCTTTAATCGTTTTGTAATTTCTCGGAACAAAAGCTCCACGTCAGACACCATTGATGGCGGTTCAGATGACCTACATTCAGAGGATGCCAACACCCCTTCCACGAACAGCCAAAAGCCAAACGGGAGAACACACGTAAATATTCAGAGAATTATCTGAAGTTTGCCTTCACCTACAAAGAGACCGATGGTGACGAATTACCAGTGTAACCACTACGTGGTTTGCCCTCCCGTGCTATCAAACGAAACTATGAAACCATCAAAGCTGCAACGACACTTAAAGACAACCCATGCTCACTTGAAATAATTTTTAATTACCTGTTTAAAAATGTTTTTTGGGGGGCCAGCAGACATTGATGAGACAATCAGCCAAAGTGTGCGAGCGAACTTTAAAAGCCTCTTATCAAGTTGCATTACGTGTCGCTCAGACCAAACAGCCGTACATAATTGCGGAAAGTTTAATATTGCCAGCAGCTATATTTGCAAAACAATGTTTGGGAAGGATGAGTACGTTAAAAAACTGAAAAGCATCCCAATGCTATTGATGAATTGGCAGCTGATGTGAGGGCACTACTAGTCGCAAAACTCCCAAAGGCAGATTATTTTGCACTATAATTAGTTGAATCCACCGATGTGTCAAACGACGCTCAGCTTTTAGCTTTTTTGTGATTTGTCGACCAAAATGAGATGCAGGAGGAATATCTATTCTGTAAGCAGCTCTGGACGTAAAACAAGTTCAGAGATTTTCAAAGTGATAGAACTATTTTTTCCGTGAACATGACATACCCTGGCCAAAATGTGTCGCGATGTGCACAGGCGGTGCAAGAGCCGTATGACGCACTGCATGCTTCATAGGGAGAATCTTGTTGCCAAAGACATGAGTGATGAATTCTCAAACGTCAGATCTCTCACTAGGTATGAGATATTTCATCCATACTTAAGCTTCTCAAGCTACTCAATTCTTTGTCCCTCCCTAATTGAATACAGAGTGATGGCTAACTGTAAGGGAGAAAAATGTTCAATAATAAACAGAATAAATTTAAACGAGTTGTGTGTCACAGATGATTTGCAATTATGTTCAAACAAGTGTAGGGGAGTGTGAGTGTGTGTGTGTGTGTGTGTGTGACTGACACTTAGTTCCAAATAAAATATATGAATATCAGGCCCAAATTTGGGGCGGCGGGGGTGGGGGTCCCTGCTCAGTGTCTCTCTCAGCCAAGGGGTCCTTGGGCTGAAAAAGGTTGAAGACCCCTGTGTTAGAGCATTTCACTTGCTTCAAGTGTTTCAGTCCTTAATTATCTTAATAAGGTTTTATTACTTGTTACTGAGATTTTATTACTGGTTCTGAGCACGTTAATGCTTGAAACTAGAATTGCCATAATTATAAGGCATTATAAGTACAAAACTGCTTTGTCAAAGTCAGAATTTCTTATTTCAAGCATCTTGTCCTTCTGATCTATAAAACATTTTTTTACAGCACAGCACAGCACAGCAATTATGTATTCCTGTAGACAAAATACTATACAGTGCAAAGACAGTATTAAACTAAGTCAAACTTTTGCTTTAAGAACAGACTTTATCATCCTTTAGCAGGTTAAAGTGAATGAGGAAAACGTGCTTATATTCAGCAAATGCTAGCACCATCATCTTGAAATGAGGCTATATGCTAGGTCATTTATCTTGAAATCAGTACAACTACACTAAAAACAAGTACATTTGCCTATATACCCAAAAGATTTAAGAATTATTTTCTCAATAAGTAGGAATATGTGCTTAAATTCAGCAAATGCTAGCACTATCATCTTGAAATGAAGCTATATGGTAGGCAATTTAGCTTGAAATCAGTACAGCTACACTAAAACAAGTACATTTGCCTATATACCCAAAAGATTTAAGAATTATTTTCTCAATATGTAAGAAAATGTGCTTAAATTCAGCAAATCCTAGCACCATCATCTTCAAATGAGTCTACATGATAGGTAATTTATCTTGAAATCAGTACAACTACACTAAAAACAAGCACATTTGCCTCAATTAAAAAAAAAACTTAAGAATTATTTTCCCGAAATGTAGAAAAATGTGCTTATATTCAGCAAATGATAGTTCCATCATCTTGAAATGAGGCTATATGCTAGGTAATTTATCTTGCAATCAGTAAAGCTACTCTAAAAACAAGTACAATATGACAATATGACAATATTTTGACAAATGTACTTGTTTTTAGTCTGGCCACACTAGTTTTAAGATATATTTGGGTTCTTTGAGGCTAGATATTTTTACTTTTTTTACAAAGTCTTGGTAAGTCAAATCTTCCTGTTCTGTTGGCAGATAATATAGCTTATTTTAAGTGATAAATACCCCATTTTTTTAACTTTTTTTTCTTGTTTTTGAAGGCTGATTTTTTGCAGTGCATGTGTATGTTGATGTGTTGTTCTGGGAGATTTCTGGCCTCCATAACGTCATGCTTCTTTTACTGTTTTATTTCTTATTTTTTTCAGCCTCAACCAACGTTAAAACACAGAAGAGTTTATAAGAGTTTGTGTTTATAAGAGTGTGTTTTGTTTGCATAGGTCTTCAATTGCACCTTGAAAGAGGATATTTTGTAGTTATTTGGCTTGTGCTTTTTGCAAGCTCTCAACAGATTAGCAAGGCATTAGCAATACATCTTGGTTGTCAACACATTCATCGGGAAAGAATGTGACACAAAAGCTGAACATTAAGGGGAACCTGTCCAATTGAAATGTTTCTTCTCTGAGTCCAGCAGCATTTCCTAGTACATAGAGGTCACTGCACGTTCAGATTAAGTCTGACCCACATGCCTATTAGTGTGTTTGCCTAAAAAGCAACACCATTGTTTTAGGTATTAACCCATTTCATAATGTCACAGTCAGTGGCTAAACAGACTAACAAACAACAAACTCAGGAGCTCTCATAGTATAATCTGCAGCCGCCTGCCAGCGCCTCCTCTAGTGGCTCAACTGAATGCAGCACAGCAAACAGTGAAGTGATTCAGAAATTAGGTTATTTCTGAGAAAATGCTAATTGTTCGGTGAATATGGAAGCAGCGACTGGACCCTGGAAAGCCTCATTTTCAATCATCGGCACTTATCACATTTCACTGAAGGCTCACAAGGTTCCAGGAAAGAAAAGGCATACAGAGTGCAGTGGTCCAACAGAGAGAGAGAGAGAGAGAGAGAGAGAGAGAGAGAGGGAGAGGAAAGAGAGAGAGAGAGAGAGAGAGAGGGAGAGAGAGAGAGAGAGAGACAACAAAAAAACATGAAGCTGCTCAAACTAATCCTTGAATAAAGAGTCTTTACGGCTAATACCAACACAGGGTGATTCGAGGGCATTAATTGTCCTAAAGTATATAAAGCTGAAGTAAACCTCATGTTGGTACAATGGAAGACCCAGCGCACACCACAGATTAACCTCTAGAACATGCAGAAGCAAGTATGCATAACCTCATAACTGTGATGCATAATCACTTCGAAAGCCTTCTGATGCGAGAGATAAGGATGTAGTGATCAGTCATTTTTACTTATGGGGGCAAATTATCTAAAAAAGAAGGAGGAACAATCATAAACTTAATCTAAAATATCGTTCTAAAAGTCTATATCTGTGTATTTGGGGTACTCTAGTGTTACCTATTGTGTGTTTCTCAGTCTGTGACTGTCTGGTTTGTTAGTCTGTGGATGTGGTTGGCAATGCATTAGTGCTAACCTTGGCATTGAACTCAGCCAGGAAGTCAAAGTGCTTCTTCAGGTCTGTGGCGAGGATGGCCTCGATGACCAGGAAACGAAAGCGCTTGAACTCCACGTGGCCCAGGTTACCCAGGAAGTTGTACTCTGGGTGGGACATGAAGAGGTTCCAGGCCGAGGCGGCGTGGTGGTTCTCTAGAACAGAGCGGTCGTTGTACAGCACAGCCTAAATGGAGGGGGGGGGGGGGGGGGGGGGGGGGGGGGGGGTTGGAAATGAGAAGATGGCCAGATTGAATACACAGAGGACCACAACATGCCCTACCACAACACACACATACACAAACACCCTTAGTGAGTGCCTCGGCTGAGCTCCTACTCTACACATCTCTAGTCCTGACCGATTTTGATTTTCCCCTCACACTGCCACAGCCACTCTCATTTTCAGTGCTTGTGTTTCAATCAGACATGACGTATGCTAGTCAGTGGCTTCCCTTTTCCTTTGTCCCTGAGCAGAGCTGTACCTGGGGGGCACTGGTGGCCACCAGGAAGGCGTTGGTCCGGCCGGGGTGGTCATAGTCGTGCATGGCCGCCGCCACGTACAGCGCCATCAGCTCCAGGGCCGGGATGAGGCCCGACAGGCAGCCGTAGCCCTCCTCCGAGGCGGGGTACGTCTTGGACAGCAAGTAGCCCATGTGATTGTGGGTGATGCCGCTGTCCGAGTCTGGGTGCAGCGCGGTCCCATGGAAACAAGACACCACATCACCGGTCACCATCACAAGCACCGGGTCAGTCAGCAGACAAGGACAGCGTCTAGCATGGCTAAAATATGTGGAGCTGTAATGTAACTAATGATATATCCAGGAGATCCAAGTGCAGATAGCCTGATCTCCCCTAAGTAAAGACAGCTGTACATATAAACTGTGTGGCTAAAAACAGTTGGAGATGCTAAAGCACGTGTAGAATGTCTGAGCTCTCGTTAAGCAAACAGTGCTAAGGGGATAGAGGGGATTTTACAATTACTGGGCCATGGGGCAAAAAATAGCAGACAAACATGACTTTCCAGACACTAGTGCCGACAATTGCATGTGTGCTCTTTGAGGCAGACAAGTTTAGGACTTAAGTCATGTAAGATGTATAGGTGTTTAATGAAAGATGTTAATGGATGCTGGATGTTTTAGATATAACCACTGAAACACCTCTTTTTACGCATATAAACATATTTCATATTCTGTGAGTTTCTAAATTCTTTGTGAAACCAAACTTGTGTACAACATCCAAACCCCATGGAGATGGGCAGCCTGGCGCACACATACCGGAATCGCTGGCAGAGCTGTGGTCGGGGATGAGGCTGGGCAGACCGGGCACTGGCTGGGTGGTGAGGTACCACACGGCATGCAGCACATCTGTGGCATGGATCCGGTTGTGGTCTAACAGAGACGAGAGAGTGGATGCTACACTTACCAATGTGGCCACCAGAGGGCAACGTGACACTGTTTTAAGTTTGCTACAAACCTCCACTCCAAAACCAGGTCAGCAAAAAATATCCCCAAACCATTCAAATAAGTAGAGAATGAACAACTAGTTCAGCAAATCTGTAGGAATTGCACAAACACTGCAGATACATCAAACCTTCCAGCTAAGCGCTAACACACTGTAGTTTATCATACTCCATTGTCCCCACAAGGGACAACTTTTTTTATGAAACGTGGTGCTTTACGGAAAAAAGGAATTGAAACTTTAATGCATCAAACACCAACCATTATAAATTGCCCCGATCAAAGACAATCTTCAGGATACCATCACTAGCATCAAGCATTCAGAAACAGGCCAGAACCAGAAGATCCAGAGTCTTTATGAGTGAGCTGACCCCTCTCCCTTTCCAAGGAGAACACTGTCCAGAGATGCGTGGGATTTACTTTATTTGATGACGCAGTATCATGTCAGGAACAAATAGCCTCTTTGAAAATCTGCTTGTTAGATGTTGGATGTCAGCCTCAAGTACCTGAGAATGACGTCAAATGAGATGCCTAGAGATGACTGCTGTGTGTTTCACACGAAGCAGACACATTTGGTCCGCATTCATTGTGTGAGACTAATAATGAACTGTTCAATGTAAAAAATAAAAGTCAAAACTGTTGAGCTACTACACTTGAGAGTCTCAGTCCGTTCTTTCTTCCGAGGGAGTTTGGGAACGCTGTGACTTGTGCTGGTCATGTGCCCCCTAGTGGAGGGGCAGGGAGAGCGGCGGCCCAAATGGCGGACTGTGTGCATAGACAGCTGCAGCCAACACCTCAGGCTCCCCTGCTCATTGTGGGGGAGTTCAACCATTGCAAACTTGAGATGTCTCTCCCTGGGTTGGAAGGGTATATTAAATGTAACACTAGTATAATATAAAATACTATAGAAATATCCAGAACGCATATATATATATATATATATATATAGCTAGAGCCAAACCACCATTGTCCAGTTCTGATCACAACACTGTTCAGCTCAAGAGGAGCTAACCCCTTGAAAACAGTAAACTCTAAAGGGGTGTTATTTGAGCACAGACTGGGACATCTTCCACGCGTCTGATTTGAACAAATCCACAGAGGTCATAACA
>NC_045154.1:28356799-28384299 GCF_900700415.2 Clupea harengus
CCATAACAATGCCATAACAAACCAATCCGTGTGCCAGGAGACAGCTGCCACTCATTAAGGGATTTACCAGATTAACAGAAAAGTCCGTTTATGTGATGCTTGGCAGTAACGAATGCTTTTGGTGGACTCCTGACAAAACTCAAAAGCTGCAGTCTAGTATGACTCGTGTTTTCTTATCGTTACCACCTTGCTAATAGATAGATTTAGATAAACATATCACACTTGCAGTTGTGTTGTTATACTGAATATCAGTATAGTAGTGATAGTCTTTGGCTTTCAGCCTGCACCCTTGTGTCAGTGACCAAATCACAGCCATTCTGATATCAGATGAAACAAACCTTTGCATGTGACGTTGCTTGAATAAGATTATTTGTTCAACACATTAATGATCAGTTACACATAAATTACAGCATGTATACAATACCTTTTTGTTCCAATATTCGCGAGGTAGTTAAAGAATTCAGCACATTGATGGGTGTTCAATGGAGGCAATAAACGTCAGCCTCTGATCGACTATCACTGGTCTCCATAAAATGAAAGTTGGCACATTCCAAACTTTTCAGTGAGCAGTGTCCAAAGAGGACTCTCACAGACAATGCTTCAACCAGATATTTTGATGAAGGCACAATGTGAAGATGGTTTTGTTGAATATATCTTGCTGAAATAAATTAGTTGCATTGTTATTCATGACAACCTGTGGTGAAATCTCCTAATGGCTTCCACTACACTTTTAACATGACATGCTTTTTTTTCATAAATCGTTTGAATTCATGAAGCTACGCTAGCCCATTGACAGGTAATAATACCTGCGAAAGAGCGAAATGTCAACTGAAATCATTCTCTTTACTCTTAGATTGAGAGACATAAAGTTTGAAATACAGCAAAGAAAGTTCAAAATGAAAGTTCAAAGGTTGCCCATTTGGGTGGCAAACTCCTTCATACACATGCAAGCGACCACAAAGCCCTTACAACAAGGTTTTACCACTACAATCGGCCATGAAAACAAGTCTTTCTCTCTATCTGCCTCTCAGACTCTCTGGAGAGGCTAAATCTAATTAAGTACTTGGCTATTCACTCTACACTGCTTCTCTAAGGTCGTTTTACAAAGTTCCATGTCAAGCTAAAAATACACGGGGAGCACTAAGATCGGTCTCTAAGGTCCTCTGAAGTGTATCGGCGCATCCCTTTGATTTTCTCACGAGCGAACGGAAGAAGGCACGCACAGCAGGCGGGCTCCTTCAGGTAAAGAGCCCGCCGCCGCTGCCGCCGCTCCAGTCAATGCAGATGCTGTCTCTCCGAGTCCACGAGAAAAATGGCATCCCTCTGTGGCCCTAGTCGAGGCGCTAATCGTAACGTGCCCCCTTCAACTACCCAAGAACCTCCGCACAACATTTTCCCTGTTTTTGCTCCCAGATCTTTCCTGTTGACACAGCTGTGGAAATGGAACACAGCGCTGCACTCACGGAGCCAGACATGCATGTTTTCTCTCTCTCTCTCTCTTTCTCTCTCTCGCTCTCCTTCTTCTTCTTCTTCTTCTTCTTCTTCTTCTTCTTCTTCTTCTTCTCCCTCTTTGCACAGAATATACTACAGTCTGTTAACGACTGAAGGAAAAGAGGGACAGAAGTGGGACAGATGGAGGAGGAGATGGATGGGAGTCGCAGTCGTGGAAAAAATATGTGCATGTTTCTGAAAAGGGCTGCATCACTTGATTGATGCACAGTTATTGTCATGTCATCATGACATCTGTTAATAATTCCCTGTGTTTTGCACATGGCTATCTATACTGAATGTTTCTTGTCAGCTGTAGTTAATCATTCCCTGTGTTTTGCACATGCCAATCTATACTGAATGTTTGATGTCAGCTACTGCAGTGCAATACAAAACATATCCTGCCATCTCCTGGACACTTGTATTCGGCTATTTAGATCAAGAACACATGGAAACAGTGAACACACAGCGGCATCACTGGCACAGCTAGGTGTAATGGCTCATAACGTCTCAGAATGAATGCTTTTTTGCTTTTCCCACAAATGGGATGGTATTTGCAAGTTGTCTCTATAATCAATATCAGCACCTGATATTAAGTGTGAGTTCAACTCACTATTCAATAGATTCTAGCTGTAATTTGGAAATATGTGAATTGAGTTTCATTGATATAAAACTTCACTGAGATGACATAGGGAGTTAATTCTTGTAAATTCTACATCATGTGAATCTATTAAGAGAACCAAAGAAAGCAGTGAGCCTTTCGTCTGGGACGGGCGGTACCGCAAATCTGATGATTGATTTGGACAGCTTCTATAGAGACACTGAGGACCTTTCCTGAGGCCTTACTTTTGGAATGCTGAGCTTCTCGTTCTTCTCGGGGCCCTCCTCGGAGTCCGAGCAGGCGTAGGCGTCGGCGGGAGCCAGAGCGGACAGCTGGCTGAGGCGCGGCCGGTGCAGCGGCTGGAAGGTGAGCTGCGTGCTGAGCAGGTTGCTGACGGCCCGCAGGGAGCTGCAGGTGTTGGCCGGCAGCGACGGGTCGGCCAGCAGGTCGGTGATCATGCCGTGGGCCTCGCCCATCACCGCGATGTCCACCGTCACACTGGTGCCAGAGGACTACAGGGGGAAGAACAAAGACACAGAGAGAAGGAGGGGAAACTTTGAATCACCTTTGACCTTTGACGGAAGAGATAATAGGAAGCGCATGTTTATGCGCGTGTGTTTGTCCCTGTGTGTGCGTGTGAGTATGTAACTGTGTGTGAGTGTGCGTGTGAGTGTGCGTGTGCATGTGTGTGTGAGTGTGCATGTGAGTTGTGCGTGTGTGTGTGAGTGTTCGTGTCTGTGTCTGTGTCTGTGTGTGTGTGTGTGTGTGTGTGTGTGTGTGTGTGTGTGTGTGTGTGTGTGTGTGTGTGTGCGTGTGTGTGCACGTGTACGTGTACGTGTGCATGTGCATGAGTGAGTGTGCACCAGCTCCGGGGGCTGAGGGAACATCAGGCTGACATGCAGCAGCTGCAGGGGAGCGCTGGGCTGCTCCTGCTGTGCTCACTCGAGCATTAGATCTGCTTCCAGAGGCATGCACCACCTACACGCCAAACTGCTGCAAACACAAGTCTCTCGGAGGAGGTGTGCGTCCGTGTGTGTGTGTGTGTGTGTGTGTGTGTGTGTGTGTGTGCAAGCAACCTTTCCTATCCTGCCGACAACACTGAACAACATCAGAGGCACAAGAGAGGGAGTGCCATGTCTAAAATAGCATCTTCCACACACCTAAGGTTTTCCCTTGAGGTTAAACTGCAAAAACGTCCCTTATATTGCGGCAAAATACCTGGAATGCGAGCTTCTCAAGGGGTCCATAGCCGAGGGGCAAACATATCATTCCCAGCTGATCAGGAAGAGTAAGCAGTTCGTGAGCACGTTTCAGCTAATAGCTGAGAGCTGAGAGGTAAATCTCAGAAAGTTCCAGAACAGGCAACTCTTTTTTTCCTCTCCAGGCCTCAGTCTGAACCCCTAGCTTCCATCTTAGAGTATAATGCAATGTTGCATAAGGCTGATAATCTCAGCATGTTTGTTCAGTTTGTACTGTCTCATGAATTTGCCTTTTCCAGATAAGCATGCCCCTGTTTTGTGTGTGTATGTTGAGAGTGTGTCTGTTGAGTGTTGGTGTGTTGAGTGTGTGTCTGTTGAGTGTGTGTCTGTTGAGTGTGTGTCTGTTGAGTGTTGGTGTGTTGAGTGTGTGTCTGTTGAGTGTGTGTCTGTTGAGTGTGAGTATGTTGAGTGTGTGTATGTTTAGTGTGTGTATGTTTGTGTGCACATGTCCGTGTCTACGCAGTGCAAGCGCTAGTGGGTCAAAAGACAGAACATGTCCTCTTCTGACAGCAGTATATTATGTCGGACAGAGTTGACAATAGCAGTTTTGTGGAAGGTATAATTTAACATTTTTCTCATTTATGGAGGTATAATATGCCAAAATAGAGGACATATTTTATGTGTTGACATAAATTACATATTTTCATGCAAACATGTCTTTTACTTTTATCTTTTTGATGGACAAAGCTAGTGCCAAACACTGGCACTAAACGTAGTTGAAAGATTAATTATGAGCCAAAAATAATCACTCAACCCTGGACTACATCTTCAATTTCAACTGAATATGTACAGGGAAGGCATTTTACTGTTGACACGTGAATTATGAAACAACTTGTAAAAGTTTGATTTAAATGTATGGACACCACAGTTTTAATGAGCATAATTATATGAAATGCCACAGGAGCAATTCAAAAGCTTTAAATAACATTCCTCTTTGCGTGATTTGACATTATATATATTTTCACATAATTCCTCTATGTAGTAATTATACCAAAAGTGCACTGTGAAAAAGTCTTTTTATCATGTGTCTATCGGTCTCTTTATCTGTCTGGTAGAACCAAACATGTACAGTCACCACCCAACCCCCCAACCCAACCAACGCACGCACGAACGCACGCACGCATGCACACACGCAGGCACGCACGCACACACGCACACACACTTCTCTTCTCCTACAGGAGCTCTGTTTTCGTTTAGAGCGCAGAGCAGTGCCGCTCCTCAGATCGGCCCTCAGCCCCTCCATCGGCTGCTCTCTCTGGGTCACGTTGTGTTTATGCTCGCCAAGCGTCTGAACTCTCTCTGTCTCCTGCACAGGCTCCATTAGGTGCGGTGTGTTTACTCAGAGCTCTACCTGCGCCAGAGACAGCCTGGCTCATCACACACACACACACACACACACACACACACACACACACACACACACACACACACACACACACACACACCTTATACAACACACTCCTTGTGACAGACACGCGCACTGTCCCACTTGAGCAGAGTACATAAAAACAAGGAGCCCCACAAAAAACAGACACAGAATGTGTGGTAGTCTTGGGGGGGCCTATGCTGGGAACAGGCCCTCCGTCGACTCAGAATGGATATACTATTATTATGTACAACTCATTACTAGTCAGCTGAAGTCTGAGTCACTGTTAGATTCTGAGGCTTTTTATTTGAGCACTGCACAGCGAGAAGCAGCACGGTCTTGCAAGGAGCTGGGTCTCATTTGAATTGTATCTGCTTTGAATTGCTGAGCGCAGTGAAAAAGCGCAGCGAATGCAGTCTTTGTTCTGCGGGGAGAAGAGGGGTAGTGGTGGGGGGGTCGGGAAGGGAAGGGAGGGGGGGGGGGGGTAGCTCGGCGGGGTGAAGTGAAAAGTTCACAGCGCTCCCTGAAATCACTCTGCCCTCAGCAACAGGCACCACATCTAAACACAAGTCGGCCGGTGCTGCCAAGACATTCATCCAATAAACATGTGAAATGACCTTCCCGACTTTTTTTTAAACTCCTGACGTTGAGCAAAAAAAAAGAAGAATGTTATCTGATTGCTTACCTCAAACTCTGAGCATGAGCTGCCAGTGCTCCAGAATGATTCTATTTACGTTGGCAGCCTGGAAGAGGCTGTGACCTTTGAGGCCTTTGCGATGCGCACGCGTGTGTGTGTGTGTGTGTGTGTGTGTGTGTGTGTGTGTGTGTGTATTTGAGGGGGTTTTAATTCAGCCGGGTTCCAGACCGAGCAGCTGGCTTTGCCCTGCGCCTCAGAGACTGACAGGCTTTCTGAATCACGACACATGGTGGTCCGAGTTTGCCCTCGACTGTTACGGCTTCTGCAGGTACCACAGTGGGAGCCCCCACAGACCAGAGCAAGGGGTCTGTTTAAGACCACAATTACAAATGGATTTGACACATGTGGGTCTTGACCTTCCCATAGCTCATGACCCATAAAACCATGATGTGTGACGGCTGGCAGAGAAGGTCTTGTGTGCATGTGTGTCTGTCTATTTGAGTGTATGTGCGTGCATGTCTATTTGAGTGTGTGCATGTGTCTGTCTATTTGAGTGTGTGTGTGTGTGTGTGTGTGTGTGTGTGTGTGTGTGTGTGTGTGTGTGTGTGTGTGTGTGTATGTCTGACATTAAAGTAAGACATAAGGGTCCTCTAGATCTTGAATGTTCTGAACATAAACAACAGGTGGTTTAGACTTTCAACAGCTGAACTCAGTCCTCTAAACTGTGAGACTATGGACGTAAAGAAATATACACATGGGAGAAACACACTCCTTGTGTCCTTACACAGACCGGCCGAAAATCATGCCCTCAAATTACTGTTCATCAGACTTCAGTACAGCCTTCTCAGGGTACGAGAGCACATCTGACTTCAGTACAGCCTTCTCAGGGTACGAGAACACATCTGAAGATAATCGACTGTACTGCCTGTTATTCCCTCTAAACTAGATATGAAGCCTATTTACAACATTAATAATAAAACAATACAAGATTTATACTTCACCTTCACTTGTAATATGATGTAATTCAACCCTCTGCTTAATATTGTGACATCAGATTTTCCCCCAAAACCAGGCAAACAGAACATGACATAGCTACAGGAATATTGGACTGTCCGACAACAAAAGCAGCGGTGGATGTTAAGCGCTGAAGCTGAGATGTGCTGCTGTTGATTCTGGCCACCACACTGCTTCAGCCTGCTTTAAGTGTGCAGCTTCTCCCTGAGTGGAGATAGCCATGAAGTCTCATCAAGCTCTGCTGCCGCTGGACGCACTCCGCACTGACAGGCTGGATGGACACATGCCCTACGTGTTAGACGCAGATCCAGCATCGTAGAGCCACGGGATCCAGACATCTGCTAGAGTGCTACTCCATGCGCTTTACTGTAAGCCACCGGCCATAAAATGTGTTTGTGGCAACATAAGTCATGACTGTGACAAACTGAGGTTCTTGCACAGTTCAGGGAAAGACCCTGGCAAGGCTGCAGCACTACACTACCGAACTGCACAAAGCCTTCCCTACCAAGCCTTCACTTCACAGCACAAGTAGCATTTCTCTGGGTTTTAGTCATGTTCCAGTGTATTATGGACCACCAATGTTTATGTTTTCTGTCTCTTTCTTGGCACAGATAACATTTATTATGTACTATGAGCTTGAATTTAGTTATTGAGAATATTTTATGAGAATGTCTTACATTCAACACGTAATCCATATTTGTTTATATTTTTTATAATTTTTTGACCATGTTGGTCTCTCTGCCTGCTGCATGTCAGTTCAATCTAGTGTACGTCTTTAGCCTTGGTAGCAGATGGGGTCAACTCAGCTCACTGTGTTTGCAATAGAACAAGACCTACAGCAGCTATTCCCAGTCTACTACTGACTGGACCAAACGGCCTCCAGGGCCTTATTTATGGAGGATATTTGATTCTCTAAGTAAACAAGGCACAGTAGTGGGCAATAAAGGCACGTTTGAGAACGCCTACCTCTTAACTGCAGACACAAATGAACACATTCATGAGTACTGACAGGCACACACAGACAAACACACACACACACACACACACACACACACACACATCGATGCACAATCTAGCAATCAACAGACACACAGGCATGCTTTGGTAGCACATACACACCCAAACACACATAAAAATCATCATTATTCTTATCCACTATAAAGGACTGTGTGTCCTTTGCTAGAGCTCTACACCATGTTATTGCCCCTAAGGTCCACACTTGACTCCACAAATATCTATCTCATTAGAGCTGTTTTTTGTGCATCCACCAACATCTCTCTCTCTCTCTCTCTCTCTCTCTCTCTCTCTCTCTCTCTCTCTCACACACACACATACATACACAGGGTATTTTGTGATTTTGTATGTGGCCAGGTAATTCCTTAAGAAAATGCATTTTCAGTATGTATGTGGGGTCAAAAAATCAGGCCCAATATGCATGAAACAATGCCCTTCTGACAGGACTAAATGGGGACCACAGCAAGGCCTTCTTCGGGATGAAATGAGTAGAGTTGAGCAGCAGAGGCACAGATCACAGCGGGACTTTTCTGAAATCCGGCTCTCTTGTTGCCTCACTTGCAGTAACCTAAACTAACCCCTGTTTTCAAAGCCTCTCCGTCGACCTGGAACACTCGGGTCCAGCATCTCCAGCAGGATACAATTACACGCTTTTCTACTTTTTATTAAAAAAGGGGGGAATAAATCAAAACAAATCTGGAGGAGTAAAAGGCTCATTAAGCACACGGAGAGGGGTCAAGGCAATTGACCAGTGCGCACCCAATCATAATGTCCTCAGGGACGACCGTTTGCTGTCTTTTACTTCTGTAACAGGCCCTCATATTTCAGAAACAGACAAGGAGACAGAAGGATGAGGAGGAGAGGAATACAAACACAATACATATTAGTCATTTTTAACATTATGACTACATGAAAAGTTTTTAGTTTGAACCATGATAATAAACTAAAGGAATGGAAGGCTGGGGCGATGGAAAACTGCACTGAGAACTGGAGATGCGTTTCCGCAAGAAAATGCGAATGTGATTGCGCCGCCGCAGCAGCAGTTGGCTGTTGTTTACCGTAACTTATGCAATTGAATGGATGGCCCTGCGCCCCTGACCACACCATACACGGGCTAAGTGGATAATGGAGTACGGTGAAGGCAGTGAGGATTTGAGATGAGATGAGAGAGGTCTGCAGGACGCATCAATTGATTGGATAGTTCTGTCACAAATGATAATTATCGTGATCAGATTGTGGCAGTAGAGCCCAGAGTTAGGTTTAGTGTCTTATGGACTAGGAGCAGGGCTGCAGGGTATGGCAAATCCTCCTCTGTACTAAGGAAGAGAAGGCTGATCATTCCTTGTGGTCACTGACAATCTGCTGGATAACTAACTTGATGCTGCTGTGTCCACTGTAAGTGGATATTTTCTTTTCTTTTTCTTTTTGGGTCAGCTACTTTAATCAGGCTGGTCTAAATGGAACAACTAATCTAGATGGAAAATGACTAATCCCCCGCTTATTTCTGTGCTAATGTGGATATGACAATAAGAGGCCAGACAAACACGTAACAGGTAATCTTAAAATGTTTCGAAACTGATACATTGACCTAATCCCTTGATGGAAATTGATATTGCCATTAATTTATAGACTTACATTGCATTGCAAGCATGTTCTGTGTGTGTGTGTGTGTGTGTGTGTGTGTGTGTGTGTGTGTGTGTGTGTGTGTGTGTGTGTGTGCCATGTGCATTGATAATCTTGGTACACCTTTGTTTAAAGCCCCTAGCAGACATCCCCCCCCCTGCCCCAGGTGGAGGAATACACATCAATTGTCCACCATTTTGGCTTTGTGTGCGTGTTCCGGAACCTTCCGTAAGAAGGTCACCTCCCCTTCCCAACCTTGACCTGTAAAAAACATCCCCAATGTTGACCCTTGACCCCACTGTAACCTCCCATGATTGACTTGTATATATACTGTAACACAGGCTCTTTAGTCTTTGCCTGCCTCTACTTGATGTTGGAATTGACTCCCTGCAGGAGCACCTTGAAATACACCTCCAGAAACCTTTGATTCGCCTCGTGGTCTTTTGTCTAATAGAATGTTGGCCTGAGATTCTCCATCACCCTGAATGTTTTTAAATCTCAGATACACACATTGTATGCACTACCACCATCCAAGGACCCTTAGAATGAACTTTATGTTATGTAAATGGAGGCTAATACTGGAAATTGTGTGAAACCTTCTGTAGAGTGGCATCAATTAATAGTACAAATATGGAGTTCTAGTCTAGTCTCCAATGACCAGCTTCCAGAGGTAATCTAGAACAACCGTGCCACACTCACATAGGCATATATGAGTGTGCTGAGGAGAGGCTAGCACCAAGCCAGACAGCAGACAGTCTGTCAGAGTTGCTGAACCCTGCATTCCTCTTAAAATGATCCCTTATTCCACGGCACTTTTCTCCAGTAGGAAAGACAAAATCTCTCTTGAGGAGACAGTGGGTAGAACTGCCCAGTCCATCACCATAACACAAAAGCTGCGAGGCCCACACAACCTGTAGTGGTGGTGACAGGACAGTGTGCTGCTGGAGCCGCCACTGGATGAAAAATCCAGCAGGATCAAGTCTACAGACAGCCCATTCGGCGAAACACACAGATCCCACAGAGACAGCTGGCACTTTCATTCTATGTGCTGTAGGCGGCTGTCCCCTCCCTTCCCACACTGCCCACCCCTCACACTGGCCTCCACAGAGACCGGTCACAGACCTGGCCACACCTCAGACTGGCCTCCACAGAGACCGGTCACAGACCTGGCCACACCTCAGACTGGCCTCCACAGAGACCGGTCACAGACCTGGCCACACCTCAGACTGGCCTCCACAGAGACCGGTCACAGACCTGGCCACACCTCAGACTGGCCTCCACAGAGACCGGTCACAGACCTGGCCACACCTCAGACCAAACAGCTTCCCTGGTTCATTATGAGCTCATTAAGCCTAGTGCTGCCAAACGTACTCTTCACCTTTTGGTCAGTTGACTGATGTATAGACTATTAAGTATTAAGTAGGAAGTATTGGTACAAGCTGACGCACTGTACATGTTACTGGTAGGGTTTGCTGTACAAATACCTATCCTTCTTTTCCCGCAACTCTTTGAACTATTCAATCTGCAATCATTTTCTTCATTAAGAGCCAAACATTTCACATTCTCAAGGCAGACAGAATATGATGATGCCTGGTGCTTGGAATTAGACTATGTTATTAATAGCAGCAACATTATAAATATATTTATTGTGCTACTTTCCATTGTCTCTCGGCTCCCTGTGTTGTTGTCAGGCTCTTTCGGCGGTGATAATGGTTTACAGCCCCTTCATTTCTGTGTTTTGAAAGCCTTCCTGGCACGCTGACCGCACAGGCAGCCAATCGGCCGGCTACTCCCTGGAATTCGACGAATTTGATGAATTCAACGAATTTGGTGGATCCCAGCCTTCCCATCATGAATCAGCATGGGGCTGCGAAATCTGGAGCGACACGTGTTTCTTCCCCACCGGACGGTCTCCGCAGGTAACATTCCAGAAACCTCAATGTATTCAGTGCCTTCTATAAATATTCTCTGCAATAGAACTTTCCTTAGATTTGTAACTTAAAACATCCACCACAATCTTCGTAATAAAACTGCGGTTGGGGAAAATGACCCTGCTAATGTGTGCTTGTTGGCATGCCTGGCCCCGGCAGAAATCAATAAATCGTTTTGGTCAATGGTTCTGGAAAAGACGACATGATTTACAGGTCCGACAGGCTGCTGGTATTCTCTGAGGCAGGGCCGTTTCAGAGAGAGGAGCTGAAGGAAAAACATCCAGGAGATGCGACAGAGTGCCAAGATGCGACATTAGCGCCAAGACAAGCCTCCACTTCTTAAACATGTTGTCAGTCAGAGCTTTTACAAGATTCCTCCGACGAATCCCAGATACCTAACAAATAACTTCAAGTGAGCTCGACAGTCAAAACGTCAGCCATCGGTCAATGCGAATGTGCTCTCCTCGAGACCTTGAACAAAAACAGCCACCACTGTAAGTGGGCCACTAATGACATCCCAAAACTCCTCTTTCACCATTACCTTCACAGCCATGTTAATAAGAATGGTGTATTAATAGACCTCATATGCATGAGTGCTGGCTAGATTAAGATGAAAGATACTGGAAACTGCTATGATACTGAAATCACACTGAGGATGACTTTTAATTTAAAAATCTATTGTCCCGAAGAGTCCATTTGTGGAGTCTGGGGTCTTCTGACTGTCTGCTTGTAGTGTGTCAAATGTGGATTGCGCAGGCATCAGATCTACAGGCAGAGCCACTGTGAGGGCTCTGTGAGACCCCCACCCCCTCCCCCCACTCCAAGTCATGTCCCCAACGGGAGGATATCCTCCTGATTACAGGGGTACACCAAGACACAGGCCATGCCAGCACCGGAGCCTTTGTTTCATTGTCTGACTGGTGAAGCTTGGCTCCGGGGATTGTGTGACACCTCAGTACATCACCTCTAGAGGAAACAGGTCAATCGCAGGCATGAAGAGGACTGATGTTCTGATGACTGATGTTACCTCTGTACACTGCGTTCAAACCCCTTTTCGACCCACAACACACAACCCACCACCCCCCTTTTCATCATGAGAAACCAGGCTGCCTCTCATATTAGGAGCCTGAGCTCCGCACGTTCATGTCTGCTTTGCTACTTCAGAAAGCAGAGGAATCAGGAAAAGGGTCATGCATGTTTTATAATCACAGGTTTCCTGCTCGGAGACTGTGAAAAATGCCTCCATGACAGGGTGTAGAGAGGACAGTAGACATGCACTGGATCACACGCACACACACACACAGAAAAGGGCCAGTAGATTAGACAGTCTCTTAGAAGACTGAAGAAAATAGGGCGCACGAACTGTGACAGAACCTCTCCAGAACATGGCTCAAATGGCATGTTCATAAGAGCTGTGTTGAAGTGCAGAGAGACGGCGATTACCTGTGATCCTCTGGAGCCTCGCTTGTGGTCCCATTCTGGGTGGGAGAGTATCTAGAACAGAGAGAAACAGAGAAACAACGAGGTCAGAGTTCAGTGTGAAAGATGAATTATTAAAGGTACAATTGGCTGCCTTTAAAAAAAAAAGGAGTTTCAAACCTAGGGATGGGATGAGAGATAATAAATAATAAATATAAATATAAAAAACATAAAAACATCTATCCCCAGAACCATAACAAACTAAAAAAAAAACAGCCTCTGGCATTCGGATACAGCATAACATGTTGCGAATCAATCCAAAGGAGTGATGTGGACATCTCTTGTTTAAAAATGTCACTGTGGCAGCTAAAATGCCAGGCAGACACTGAGGAACATCCCTGGGGGGTTGGGATACAGGGGTGAGTGGGACAGCCATGGGCAGCATCACAGTATCTCACAGGACCAACGTCATTCCCTTTCCAAGTCTAGCTCAGGCAGACAGGATCAGAGGCAGAGCTCCAGGCAGAGTGATGGACAGGCTGGGGGGGGGGATCTCCCCCTCTAAGCACCTAGATCTGATGCCCACGTCACTCGCCTCTGCCAGTGAAGGAGTGTGAGCGCCACTGAGGCCTGGCATCAAAGAGGTGGAGACCAAGGCTGAACTTGGATCAGTTTCCCTGAAATTGATTTTTTTTTTTTTTGACGGGAGCACTGAAGGTCGATCTGTTAATTGAGACTTAGCTTTGAAAGTAATCATCAGTGATGTCAATGGTGCTGTTTAAAGAGCCCTTGAACTCAACCTGCGGAGGTGCCAGTGAGCATAGTCCAGGAGACAGCGACACTCAGTGACCTCGAAGGGCTGCACAACAACCTGCATCACCTGGCCCTTGCTACGTCCTGTAGCTTTGATATACCGACCCATATATGCTACAAATAAACACCTTTCCTCTAACATATGAAAACATGGAGGAAAAAAAGCACTTGAAAAGACATAATGACATATGAACATATGTAGGCTATTAAGATAAGTGTGAATGCAGAACACATAAAGAACACTAAAACAAGCTAATCTAGGACATGTAGATTATGCTGTCAGCACTCAATATCAAAACACTGTGACATGATTCATTTGACACCACATTTGCTCTTTGCCTGGGTGTATTATCTGACACCGCAACATTTAGACACTGAAGCACAGTTAGCATGAGAACCATCACAGCGGCCCCTCAGCAGAAGGCAGGGCTGACACACCTTTAAGGGCCACTGCCTTCAGCGTCCCAGTGGAGGAACTCTGAGGAGGAACTGTCTTTAAAACTATTTAAAATGGCCGCACAGTACCGGAAACATCTCCAGGGCAAAGAAGTGTCTTGAGCCGTGTGTGTGTGTGTGTGTGTGTGTGTGTGTGTGTGTGTGTGTGTGTGTGTGTGTGTGTGTGTCTGTGACCGTGAGTCTAGAGAGGTGCTCATCAGAGGTCTGAGCTCTTTGATGAATAATGAGCAGAGCCGACAGGCCCCTTGATTCATCCCCCTCCGCCACACGTTCGGGGCCTTCGGAGTCTGTGTGCAATCAAGGGGCATCTGCACCAGGCTCCAAACAAGGACTGAGCCCAGGCTGCCTGGGCCGCTGCAGCTCAGCACAGCTGATCTGTGGGAGGCTGGCACCACAGCCCCCCTGCAGCAGGGCTCAGTCCTCCGCTAGCTAGCCAGCATAAACATCTGAACAAAGGGTCTGAGTTATAGATGTGCTTTTCCCCCTTTTATGTGTGTGTTAATGAGGCCATTTCGAAGAGGTGATGTTAATGGCCCTAGCTGATTCAGGCAACATTAGTACACACACACACACACACACACACACACACACACATACACATAAACACACACACACACACACACACACACACACACGGAGAGACAGAGACTCCTACTGCGGACCCAGATGCATCCATCACAGGCCCTCCGTTCTTACATAACACAACTCTTTCATCAGGCCTTCTAAACAGACGCTTGCAACATCATTGCTATTTCCACACAGTCTTTGATCTGACCAGAAAATAAATAAATAAATAAATGAATAAAAAAGGCAGATAATTATTCTCCCTACTGTGCACCAGCAGAGACATCCGAGTGCTTCAACAAAGTGACCTATCAGAAGATCGAGTTTTGAACCAGAGCTCCAAACTTTTATAATGAATTGTGTGTCTGGGTATTGCTCTCCCTTGTGAAAGAAGAAGCACTGTTAAGCTCACTATTAGCACAGCCTATACTGCATTTTTCAAAAACTGTATCGAAAAATCATTTGAGCTTTAGTTTACATTAAAAGAGCAAATATCAATTACTGTTGATTAATGCCTTAAAATGTAGAGGCATGCCAACATAAAAGTATACGTGTTTGTAACATCAGCCTAAGAGTTACATTTTAAAGGTTTTAACGCAGCTGCCTGGGTTTTGTTATTATTTCTGTTAGTGCATATGTAATGGTTAAAATATCTGAGGGCATCCAACGTATATCTGACACAGAGCTTAGCTAAATGCACAAGCTTGCAAGTTTATTGAGCACCTCAAGTTGCACCTAACCCAACAGGCACACACAAATACACAAATAACAAATATTCCTTTCAAGCTGAGAGTCAATTTTAATGGTGTTGATGGTTTTATTGGAAATCTGTAGTTCACAGGAGAGAATCTATGTTCAGTTAAAAAGGTGCTATTAAACAGCTTCCTTTGTGTTGATTCTATATTGATTCTGTGATTTTACATTTAAATACACATTAGTGCAACCTTGGGTGAGTTCCTTGAGCAATACTTTGGACAAGGAAACTTAAGAGGCTCATCTTCCTGTGACAAGTGTTTAAGTGTAAGTGTTCTGCCTTGTGCATTAAAGCATCTTAGCAGTGCTGAGGAGTTGTTACATTCGATCACAGCCCGAAACCCACGTTAGTTGCGACGTTAGTTGTGACAGAGTCCATGTCCTTCTTGTGGGTCGCTACAGAGAGACATGTCCTACAAATGAAGCAGACAGAATATCTTCTAGCCCCCCAGGAACAACATGACATTTTTAAAGGGACTTAAACAGCTGATTGGTAAGGAAGGCCTTCTGCCCATATCTGTCTTTAGGGAGCCTATGGAACCTTTCAATGATCCAGGCTTCCTCGAGACCCATTTTAGGAGGCATCTAGGGACACGAACCCTTGAGGCTGCCCATGACCATCTATCCTTAAGTGATGGTTCCAGAACTGAGACCATGTGTTCTCTTGGCTGTGAGACCCGAAAATGAAATTTGTTTACCTAAATCTTTTTCATGTTGGGAATCTGAGGAAGGCTTTGGTTGTTAAAGTATTCACTTAGTAATATACTCATTACTATGTTTTGCCAAACTGATTTAGAAAAACACTTTGCTCTCACAGCTTGATATCAAAAGAAATGTGTGTGAATACACATTTACATCTAAAGCAAACCACCGTAAAGCTGAATAATCCTGAGTCAGATATAGCAATGCAACTTGTGTGTTCAAATCTGTGTATGTGTGTGTGTGTGTTTGAGCACATACTACTTAATCATAGCATTATGCTAAATGTGCTCTGTGGGAGTCAGTGTTAACACACACACACACACACACACACACACACACACACACAGAGAGAGAGACACACAAATCCTTGTGGCTGGGCTGTTCTCTGTTTGAGAATGGGTTGCGGTTTGTGCCGAGGTTCGATGGGAGGGATTTTCCTGTGGAGATACTGTGGCCTTGATGGATAGGCCGTATCGCATCGCACTCCCAGCCTTATTTGCCTGCCTCAGATAAATAATCCTTAGAGCCACAGAGCCCCTACAGCGCAGGCTCCGTGGAGCACTCTGACGCACTCCATTACGGCTCTAATGCACTTTTAAACATGTGTGACCAGGGGGAGGCAGGAAACTGCGCAGGCATAATGGAGTCCATAACTAGATTACCACCAACAGCTCCATAATCATTCATTCATGAGCAGTCTTCTGCCCCATAGTCTGCAAAACAATTTTGCCACTAATTACTGCCTTTAGATCAGTTTCCCTGATAGTAACTATCTTCGACCTAATGTGTCTGTGCGTTAAGGGAAGCAGCGCAGCGGCAGAACACATCACTCTGAAAGATCTGTCCAAAAATGCTGTTTAAACTGCACTTCAGCCCGAGTTGTTTCCCCCCCATCTCATCCTTTCTTATGTGGTTTGGGTCTATGCTTCTTGTGTCTGCGCGCATTTTTTTTTTTCAAGAAATGACCCCATTCAGTTACCCTCACGCTTCTATAAAACGTGGTCTTCTTCAATCAGCCATCCAGTGCAGTGCCACGCGAGGGGTAATCTCTGAGCAGAAAAATATCAATTCCACCCAGGGGTTTTCTGGCACTGAGTTTCCCCCATTTAATTCATCTGGGCGCGCACAATAATTAAGATGGTGTTGCACAGAGAGCTGATCACACACAGCGTGCAGCAGGATGCCAGTTTTCACAGGGATGCCAGGGTACCGCCAGTGAGCGTGCAGTGCAGCTCTTCACCTGTAGAGGGCAAAGTTCTGGACTGTCAACTGGAAAAAAGGAGTAGGGGGAGAGGCATTCCTTAGAGACTGAACAAAGAGTGCGAGGGCCAGCTGCTCTTGCACATTTTAAGGCTGATATAGAAAGCTAGCAGGGAGAAAAAAAAAAAGCAAGTTGCAGTAGTGAACATTTCTGTGAACAAAGTGGAGACATGCTGGTGTGGAAAAAAACTCACAGGCCAGCATACCTGAGGGGAAAAAAAAAAACGAATCGAGTATTTGGAAAGGGAAGCTGAAGTCATCTATATGCGTGAGAGACGTAGAGAGAGAGACGTGTGTGTGGAGGTGAGCGGTCACAATGAAACGCCTTGAAGGGCGAACAGAGGACACGGAGAGTGTAAAGTTCATTTCAGTTTCAGCATCAGTGATCTTATTTCCGGTGTACAGGAAACAGTTGGGTATGTGTTCATGTTATAGTTAATGTCCAGACAGAGGACAAAAAGGGTGGACCTCCACTCAGGTGGGTTTGTTTAGACGCAGAGAGGCTGTCAATGTGACCCACACATACAGTCTGATATCAAGCTACATAATCAATAAATAATCCTCAAGGATTACTAAACAGTGACGTAATGCACCCATGCTCCGCTGTAATCAAACACAACCCTCCTCGGCAAGGATGACACAGCACGCCATCTTCCGCTCCACACAAAAGTCTTTTGTCAGTAACTGTCGGCCGTTGGAGCAGGCGATGTAGGATTGGAGCAATCTGGAGGGGAGTTTCATAGGAGCTGATGACGTAAGCAGCAGCACCTCCTGACACTGGGGCTGGGTGGGGGGGGGGGGGGTGCAGAACCTCTACCCCACTGCAGCCCCCGGTGTTGGGTTTCTCTCTCCTCTTGGCCTCGTACCTCCTCATTCACAGGGGCCTGCTGCTGAGGCTGCGGCTGCTGCTGCTGCTGCTGAGGAAGTACCCAGCAGGGTGTCTGGACCCTCCCCCACCACTACTCTGACAACGCGGGTTGGCTGACCCCTCACTCCCCCCCCCCACCCCACCCCCACCCCATCCGACACCTCACTGTCTCCCCAGGGTCAGTGCCCTTCCCGCAAGGGTTACCAATCAGGCTGTGTGACATAACTCAACACCACGGAAAGGCCGCAGCAGCAGGAGGAATGTTCATTTTTTCTGACATTTCCTCCCCCCCCCCCCCCAAGAGAGGTCATCAATTACATGGTCTGAGCACCAAGCATAAGTCAAGCACCAACATTCCCTCCACACTTGAGACACAAGAGACAGCAAGCTAAATGCGGGAGGCAGAGGATGAGCACTACATGACAGCACAAGCACTACACACTGAGGGAGGGCAGAGTTCCTGTTCCTGTTCCTGAACGGGGGGGGGGGGGGGGGGGGGGGGGGGTCTGTGACGGTGCAGAAGGCATCTGCAGAGTGCGTGAGGACTAGGCAGGACAGATGGCAGAACTGCTTGCTGACCCAGAAACCCTCTGCGTTGCTTGGGTCCAGGTGTGGAGGGAGAGAGTCCTGACCCTGAGGGGCCTTCACCTCCTCCTCCTCCTTCTCTAGAAGACCCAGGCAGAGAGGCGTGTGTGTGTGTGTTTCTCTGTGTGTGTATACATGTGTATGTGTGTGTTTGTGTGTGTATGTATGTATGTATGTATGTATGTATGTATGTATGTATGTATGTATGTATGTATGTATGTATGTATGTGTGTGTGTGATTCTGTGTGTGTGTATACATGTGTATGTGTGTGTGTATATTTCTCTGTATGTGTTTGAATGTGAGTCTGTGTGCATACATATATATGTGTGTGTGTGTGTGTGTGTGTGTGTGTGTGTGTGGACCGCGTGTGGTGATCTCATTCATGATGTCTAATGTTTTACCGCTCTTGCCACGGGGGTCAGTCTCTCAGGGTCATGTGCGTCACTGCTGGAGAGGAGGGGCCTGGGCTAAACACCCAAGAACACAGGGAGCAGATGAAGGCATGAGAGGAGGGTGGTGTGTGAGTGTGTCTGTGTGAGAGTGTGTGTGTGTGTGTAGGCAGGGTTTATGGGCTGGTGTTACAGTGCATGTAACATGCACACATACTGTAAGTGGACACACACAAACCCACTCTCTCACACTTTTCACACATGCATTGCACATGAATGTACCATACACATATAGCAGACCAACATTCCAACACACCACACACACACACACACACACACACACACACACACACACACAGACATAGACACACACACACACAAACACACACACACACACACACACACACACACACATTCCATACTCCCAGGCCACAGGCCAGTACACACAAACACACACATAAAAACACACACACACACACACACACACATAAACACACACACATGCATGTTCACACATGTGAACACTCTGGTTTCGGGCCTCTCTTACAGCCTCCTCTTTTCACAGGCCCCACCCTGGGCCACTCAGACCGTGACCAGCAGGACCGGAGGGGTTTCCGTCTCCCCGGTGATCCCCTGCGCAGGCAGCGAGGCCCCGAGACAACACAGCCACTCTGTGTGGGATTCAGTGAGCTGCGAATTCACTCTGCCCTGAGTAATCATGTGTAACAAAACGGTACTGTATTATGGATGTGGAAAAGGGGCTGTAACTAATTAATAAAGTGCCCTGGAAGGGGGCTTGTTTGGGTGCCTGAGACTGCTGTTCATGTTAGGGATCCATTTTGACACCAGTCGGGGTAATTTAAATGGACAACATTTTATATTCCATGAAAAACAAGAAAAAGTACATAGTGAAAATATATACTGAAATTTGTATGTGTTTTATGTTAACTTATACTCACTAATACAAGTGAATGTTGATTCAGAAATATGTGAAATATGTTTTTGCTCAGCAAAAAAATGTATATACAGTAAATGTTCTAAAAAGTATTATTACAAGCATATTTATAGTATTTAAAGTAGCTATCATTTGAAATAGCTAGCATTAGTTAATACATGTAGAATAATGCCAATGCATTCGAATATTCGTTTAGAATATGCATTTCAGAGCAGGATTACTCCAATGCAAAATGTGCCTTGGAACATCACCTGGTCCCTTTGCACTTGCATAGATGCCACCCCAACAATGACTTGATGAAAACCTCTGGAAACCGATTCCCTTTTGCTGACATATATTTGCTGAACTATCACAAAAAGAACCATAGAAAAGACTAAGCATTCTCATAAAGATAAAAAGCATACAGCCCTAAAATCCCAACTAGCAAGCTTTTGATTTCACTCTCCCAATAACAAAATCACACTCCCAACATTACTAACCGCATGCACATGCCGAACTACAACAGAGACCAATATTCTTCCACTACAACTGTCAGCATGTTCTCTACACGCAGAAAAGAGCTGTGCTGCCCTAACTCAGTGCGCCTGGATTTTCCCCAGGATAAATACCGAAGGCTTGCCCCCCCTTCAGAGAGGCTAGTCCAGTTCTCCAGACCTATTAGGATATAATGGCACATTCATGGCAGCTAAGGCCCTGCTGAGGTCTTAAGAGCGGCGGGAACAGAGCTCTTACTTATTTGTTTGTTTTATGAGACCGGTCGGTTCGGAAGGTGCCAGAAGAACCTTTGTCTGGCTTCTTTTTTTTTTTCACTGGGTTGCAACACCATTTGCCGACACCTACAAAAGACCGTGGGAGAACAAAGTGCAGATTTTTCCACCCAAGAGGGCTTGTTTCTTTTTTTTTTTCTTGTTTTTGTCGTTTGAAGAGATGAGTTCTTGAAGGTGAACATGTGCCTTTAGAACAGCAGTGGGGAAACGTGGCCGGTGTGGAGCCTGGAACTATCTGTTCTTTGGGCACAGGGTGCAATCCTTTACACGGGGTTCCAGAATACTGTAAATATGACTCAGCATCACAGCCACCACCACACATTCATCCCCACAACTTCCTCTCAACAACCGTCACCACCAAATGAAGAATTTGTATTCCCATTGTCTTTGTCAAAGCAATTACGACTAAAACGCACACCTCCCCAAGTAAAGTATGGACTTTAAAATGTTTAATAATATTCTCTGTTTATTGTAAGACTTCATTAAAATTTGGGTCTGAAAATGGCAGAACGGCAAAAGTGAAGCGTATTATGGAGCTAAGTTCCCCATTTTCCACTAACAGCAATCATAAAAGTCATGAAAAATAAACACACTTCTCCTTGTTTACTGCTAACTGTCCGACTCAAACAAAAGCCCAGGGTGCTACACTTCCACTATAAAACTTTTATGAAGCCATAAGACTGACTTGAACAATATATCTTTTCCTGGGTGTCCAACTACGTCAAAGAGGCCTTTAAATCAAATTAACAATTCATTACAATTTGACTTGCGTGTGGAAAATAGCTAAATGGATCTAGCTTGCCGAGAACAACATGGAGCAACAAGACAATACACTTAAAAGGGGCTGGCCTCAAAATCGTGCAGATTACAAGAACTATTGGTTGCCTCCAATATTAAAGTCTTCAAGACCGGTTTACCATAAGATTTACCATATATCATTTACTTCTGGAAAGATCTCACTGAGCGTGTACTGTACTTTTCCCATGTAGGAAATAAAACTCAAAATGTATGGAGGGTTGTGGAGAGGAGTGTGGTATCCAACTTTATGTTATCATGAGAAAGGTGTCTCACATCTGAACATCATGTCGACAAACAAACCCCCTCCACCACCAAACACACACACGCACACACACACACACACACACACACACACACACACACACACACACACACACACACACACACACACACACACACACACACACACACACACACTTTTAACCTGCTTATAGTGTCAGATGAGCTCCACTTCAGGAAGGCACTAACATAGCCCATTTGATTTTATTAGTTGTTAGTGGAATTCTCCATCATGACATTTATGAAAGATATAGCAGTTTAACTTCCATATAGAGAGTTTGGGAGGTTGCTTCAGCAAGAATTGTTGTATGAGTGTGAGTGTGTGTGTGTGTGTGTGTGTGTGTGTGTGTGTGTGTGTGTGTGTGTGTGTGAGCGCACATGCGTGACTGCTTGCCCCTGTGTGTGTGTGTGTGTGTGTGTGTGTGTGTGTGTGTGTGTGTGTGAGCGCACATGCGTGACTGCTTGTCCCTGTGTGTGTGTGTGTGTGTGTGTGTGTGTGTGTGTGTGTGTGTGTGTGTGTGTGTGAGCGCACATGCGTGACTGCTTGCCCCTGTGTGTGTGTGTGTGTGTGTGTGTGTGTGTGTGTGTGTGTGAGCGCACATGCGTGACTGCTTGCCCCTGTGTGTGTGTGTGTGTGTGTGTGTGTGTGTGTGTGTGTGTGTGTGTGTGTGTGTGTGTGTGCGTGTGTGTGTTTGGTTGTGGAGGGGGCATGTATGGGTCGAAGATGAGACACATCCTTCATGGCAGATGATCAGATACTACACCTGGAGATGTGCTTAGGGATAGGGGGAAGTGGGTATCTTTGCTGGAAATGACGGTAGGCCTATGACCAGACATGCATTAGCGTGACATGCACACAGGAGCTTTCAGAGAACAGAGAAACATGACGATGCCTTTAAGGAAAGACACGAGACGTGCTGGCCATGCATCGGAAACAAACTGAGTTTTGGAGCTATTATAGTAACTAAGTCATTAGACTGATACTCATCAAGTTCCAACTTCTGCTATTCATCGCTGAAAACACTGATTCTAGTATTTGTGTCATAACTATGTTATTACCAGTAATAATATTGTACAGATCTACCGTGTTTAAAAGACAGCAGTTGTCAAATGTAGTTAAATATCTTTTCAAAAGTATACTCTAAAACTAACAATACAGAAGCACTATACTGTGCATAATGTAAGTGAAGCGTACTGTATATTACAGCTTAAAACCGTAGAGATATTCTGCAGACCTGTTTTATGCCTTGTTTATGTTTGTGCGAGTGTTAGCGCAGCTTGTATGATCTGGTGCACTTTCCAGCAGCAGCAGTAGCATGAGGTGGCATGACTGCAGAGCACCGTAAAGGCGGCTATTCAAACATGGAAGGAATCCTTGTCCAAATATATACAGGGTTTCTGTCCCTCAGTGTTCCATCTCACCAGACATCACAGTCCAAAAGTCTTTCCACAAGCGAGGCATCGGTGGAGTGTCAGGGAAGGGCTTAGAGGAATGTTAGGACCTCATACCACATCGACGGATCAGCTAAAACAACTCCTTGCAACAACGGTATTATCTCTGATCCTCCCATATCCTAATTAAAACACTAACACTATTACCAAACTGGTACGTTTTACTAAATGGGCACCAGGGTTACATAATACTAAACAGGTACATGTGAATGACTATAAGCAGTCTACAAGCAAACTATCATGTATCAAGCTGTTATCTGCAACTTTTTTAAAGTATGTTTGAAATGTTTTTCATCATGCGCACAGGTCTGACTTTCTCCCGTTCTTTGTAGTTGGTCGTTTATTGCGTGGAAAAACCACTGAAGGAAAACCTTAAAGGGAGGGAAGGGGGAGTTTCGCGTTACAAACGGCAGCTGCCTTGGTCGGGCCACGGTGAATCCAAAACAACTCCTGCCTGCGCTGCAGCTGAGGAAACAGTCATGACAACCTCTGACCCCCGCACTCTCACTCTACCCCCCCCCCCCCCACCCCCCCACCCTTCCACCCCCTCATCCCCCCTCACCCAAAGGCTCCAGGGAGTCTTTTTTGGAACAAAGCAGAGCTATCAAGAGACAAGGCAACGCTTGACACTCAATATAGCATCCCAGAGGACAGTAGAGGGAGATAGATGGGCCGAGAGAAAGAGAAGGAGAGACGGCGGGAAGAGAGAGTGAGTGAAGGAGACGTTTACTTTAACAGAACCACCATGTGGATCAAAGACACCTAAAAAGGCTACTATTTAGACATATACCAGCCATACCTACATTTCACTGAGAGCACTATCAGCATGAGAATCTGAGGGGGAGAGAGAAGACTGCTCCTCAGCACAGACTTGAGTGGAGCCAAGGACTAGTGCTGAGCTGCTGGAGACGGGCCTGTTTTTTTTTACCCCTACACACCCCGAAAAAAAAGCCCTTCTGATGCCCCGGAGGTGCAAACTACACTCATAAGCATTTTGAAGCTGTTTTGCAGCACCACTAATTTCAGTGTGGGTCTGTGGGCACTGGTTTGGAACCGTCGATGCTGGACTAGAACCCTGACTGTTCTACCCAAGGCGAAGCTTCACGGTCAGAGAAGTGCTGAAGCTTCACGAAACCGATAATGATCACCTCTCATGCTACTGAACTCATGCTTTCCCTTTTATTTTAAATCCCAACCGGAGCCTCTGCTCCCAGGTAGGGTGAACTTGGTTCAATTAATGAAGGGGTAGCGCATGGAGGGTCGGCCGTGTAAAAAGAGGCCATAAAACAGGACTACAAATGAACATGACCAGGTTTGGCCACCTCCCTCCAATCCACCCACAGGCCACCCCTGAGTTGAAACCCACTAAAATCTGGGCAAGTGGTCATTGCTTTTCCATCTGTGAGAAGTTTTATTACCCGACGCGCATTAATCTAATAGAAAGCAGACTCCCTGCGCAAAAGAGCAATTGTCGTCTAATCTCATTACTGTATAGCAGGAGTAATGGGCCTGTTTGATAGTATACGCTTTGATTGTGTGTGGTAGTCTTTCCCTGTGCAAACTGTTACAAATGGGAAAGGTCAAGCTCCTTAAAGCACAATAATTGTCTAAAATAATTGACCCAAAATATAATCTACGATGAAGAGGAGTACTTCTCTGAGACACGTATCACCATACAAGCATAATAGATTTTGAGTGGCCATTGCATGGTGGCAAGTGCTGTTCATAAAGATTTGCGGAGAGAGTGGAAACAAGGAAGGGAGGTGAGACCAGACCAGGTGAGACCAGGTGAGACCAGACCAGTTGCGATTTTGGTCAGGAGGGTTGTGTAACCTTGTGGGTGTAATGGGACATTTGGGGCACTCATCCACAGCAACTTGAAGTTTGTGGTGTGATAGTACTCCACCACTCCACCACTCTACCATCTCTCTACCCCTCATCCCCCCCCCTCAGTCTATCCTCAGATGTCTGGCTTGAGCTGTCGGTGCCGCGGGGCTGTGCGCTCACTGAGTGGCGGCCTGCTCTGGTCCTCAGTCCGCCGGCCCCCTGCTCTGCCTGCTCCCTGGCTCTGCCCTCATTGGGTTAGCCGCAGTGCATTAGCCCCCTGTGCTGTAATCAAAGCAGCGCCGCAGCCTGTGCTCTCGCGCCTAATGAGGGTGTCTCTGGCGATCGAAATCAACAGCCCAGGTTGTCCAGAGACCCATCCAGACAACGTGGAGTGGGGGAAAAAGAGAAGAAAAAAAAGAAATTTAGTGACGGTCATCTGACTCGTCCCCTGCTCATCCCTCGACAATCTCGTCAGCGGTTGAAAGTCACACCTCACACACTCACACACACGTCCTGCACATGCACCCACATTAATGCACACACACACACCCATCCCCAACAGGACCTAATTGGCCGCAAATGAAAATTGATGGGCGCCCTGGACTGGGGCTGCGTGAGAGTGGAGAGAGACAGACAGGAGCGCTGCTGCTGCTGGGTGCCGGGTGCTCTCTCACGTAACACAACATGAAGAGGTTATGACCAGTTCCCTTCCGTCCAAATGAGCACCAGGGACAGACGTCGGCATCGTTTAGTTTCTCACTGATACGGCCTCAGACTCGCTTCACTTCAGCATCCTCACCAGACAGTTGTTGTTTCTCCCAGTCCCACTCAATGAAAGCCTCCAAAACCCCTTTACTGTAAAAGGTGCACTACACAGGATGTATGGACCAAAGAAATGTATTATTTGGACCGATATGTGATCTTGTACCACTTGCACTGACAAGAAACTCATGCTGTCCATCAGTTATATCAAATAGAAGAAGAAGAAGAAGAAGAAGAAGAAGAAGAAGAACTATGTTTTTAAGCAAAGGTTTTTCTTGGAAGAGGACAAAAGAGGTCTCACTGGTCTTAGGTCTGACCTGAACAACCTAATTTATTAAGGGAAAGTGAAATAACTATATAAATGAATTTCTTTAATCAAGTCATGCAACCGTTTTGCAAGTAAGCCAAACATGTAATCGGCTGTCCTTCTCTGAGTCCAGTCCAAAGCAGTGGCATGACGGCTCAGTACTGATCTACTTTATATCCACATCACTGAGACAACATTGCTTTTATAAATGGTACATAAAGAAGTGGCCAGATCATATCAGCTTTTAAAGACTCATCCATATCTTTTCTGCAGAGGCTGCTCTGATGTATGGTGTATAATGATATACACTGCCTGAGGTATTATTTTCCTATTCTAAGGAGCCAGAGAGGGAAATGGATTAAGGAAAAGACTTCTGGCTGCAGACGACAGCTAACAACACACACCACCACCACCACAACCACCACCACCATCACCACTCCCTGCCCATTCGCACCCCACCCTCTTTGATTCTGAGGTAGGTCAGCGACTGAACATGCTGAGAAAAAGGTGTTTTCAGGTTCTCAGACGTTCTCAGACATTACAGAGTGGCGATGAGTGTTTCTGGAGAGACCAAAAGGTGGTGGACTGCAAGCCTGCAAGGAAGAGCACAGACAGGGACAGGAGAAGTGGAGCGATGGTGGTTGGTTGAGAGAGAGAGGAGGAGGAGGAGGAGGAGGAGGAGGGGGGGGGGTTGCCTGAGATGGGTGGAATACATTTTCTGCACGAGGCTGGGAAGCGAAGAGCTGCTGCAGGATGAATGTTTAAAAATTACCTCTTGGGGGCAGGGGCGCACTGAGTAACCATGGCGACCGGCGGACGGGCTGACGTCAAAGCAGGCATTATGTGATTACTCACCCAGGCTTGGGGAGAGGAGAGCGGGCCAGTAAAAAAAAGAAAAAAAGAAAACGGGACCATTCAAACAAAAGAGTTGTACAGGCTTTTTCTCACAGTGGGAAACTATAATGAACACTCTCAGATCTCTCAAAAAAAATGCAGCAATCAGAAACCAACCAAACTCCATCATATACATCATATGACGAGTGAAACAGATCAATGTGACGGTAACTCTAATATTTAGAGGTTAGAGGTATCAGTCTGCTTTCAGAGCTTTTTTTGTTTAATTTGTTGTTTTGAACGCATATGTGAATACATGCGACAGATGACAAGCCACCAGTAGTAGTTCGTCACTAACACCAGTGGAAAGCAGAGTACTTTCTATTTTGGGCACTTCCCACACTGCATAAGAATGCATCAATATAATCCCAGAGGAGAAGAGAGGAGAAGAAAGGATGAAGTAGGAACACGTGCCGCAGAGCCTCTCGTGACATCAGAGGAGCTCGTTTAACGAACGTCATAACAATGGCTCCCACATATGGCCACACCACCCTATCCTTTCGCCCACAACTCCACCACTAACGGCCTTCTTTGCATTCTTGAGGCGACTCCAGAAATGCTGCTCGGCAGATAAGAGCGTGGGCAGGCAGCGGAGGGTAAACAAAGTCGCCCCTGTAATTAAGTCCGACCTGACTCCGCTGAGCGAAGAAGAAGAAGAGGCTTTTAGCAAGCGTCAATCGTCCTGTTGCTCGGTCACATGTCCCCAGCCATTAATT